>NW_014577129.1:27162-38998 GCF_000485595.1 Priapulus caudatus | reverse complement strand
TTTTTTTAATTTGGGTAGATTTTGGCATCGTCTTATATGGATTTCAGTGTCTCTACGGTCAACGATCAACTCCAAGGAACCGTATTGACCACCATGTTTCAAATTGTTGCATACAGTTGTTACTCCTATTGGAGAGATTTGAACGTCCTATTTTGGAGCACGCCAGTCGACCTACTTTCGAGCCACGGCAACTTTTTGGCAAAAATGGAAATGGCCATCTAGATTCATTCGATTTTGTTAAATTTACCTACCTACCTACCTAATCATACCTACGTGTAATACTGTGTTTTAGATTCTTCGTTACAGTAATTTGACTGGAATATTTTATTACTTTTATTTGCGCGATAATCGAAAACTAAAATGGCGATCATTTAGGTGTAGCGCCATCTCTCGTCCAGATTTCAGACTTTCAGATTTGAAACATTTACTTTCGCATCAAAACTAACCCTGAAACAAAACAGTAAAATTTCTATTAGTATAAAACAGGGAATAAGGACTTGATCACGTTTCGGTCCGTCATAAATGAAACACATACGTACCAAATTTTAATTATCATCTCCATCTTCTATCACACCCAAGGTGAGCTATAGTATCATTGACACTTTCATTTATGATGTGATCATGGTATTCTATCACCTGATCACCTGATGATTGCCCTTGTATTGGGGAAAAGTGATTTCTGTATTATCCAACAGGAGCACTGCTGGGAGGAGTAAAATCGGTGTCCACTGTCTGCCTTGTGCGGTTGTCTGATGTGTACATGGCATGTAACAGTATTTTTCAACAGAGAAATTTTTTTATGACTACGAAAAACAGGTGTTATTTACATAGAGGTGTCTGCTAACACAGACTTGACTGCCTTAAAATATTTGTTTGACATACTGACAGATTAAATATGTGATAATTTCTTATAATTATGAAAGATAATATTATCTTAGTACTTTGGTTGAATTTGTCATTGTTGTTGTTACAAACAGTTAGTATGACTCAGGTCATTATGAGGCGCCTACCATGGAAGGAACTATCGTCCTTGCGAGGAATTGTGTCGTGTCCTTCAGTCATGTCCACTGCAAGCGCGAGTGTGGAACTGTGTCACGTGTCCCTCCTGTGCTGCTCTGGGTCTTCCAATCACACCACAAAGCCAATGTTATCGCAGAAAAGGTGAGACTCACTTTTAGTAGTGAATAGACTTTTTTAACACCTTGTAGCCCGCATGGTCATCCCCCACTTGCCTATGTGGCAAATTCCAAGATTTCTTTTTCATTCACTAAAATGGGTGCACTCCCTCCAAAACCCAAACTTAAGGAATGCTATATAGATGTTAAAAGAAACTTCTACCACACATTTACACCATTGAGATTTCTGTTCCCTTGTGTAATATATGTGGTATATACTAACAAGTATGTGGAGCTAGTGGAAGTAGCTGATTTTGTTAGTAGCTAACATGTAAATTACCAAGACGTGGTATCTTGTCATTTATTTGTTCTAAGTTCAGGGTGTAAACAGTGCTATATGTTCAGTGGCTACATAGAATAAAAGCTGGCTCTCTATGAAAAAACAACAACTTGGTGACAGAACTGGTATATATAGTATATTGTTTTGTCTTGCTTGTGCCAACTATTATAGATGTCATAATTCATTTCGCATCCTTTGTTATTGCTGCACTGCACTAGTGAATCGTATCCAGCAGCTATCTATTGCTATGCTTTTAGGGCTATCGCTGGCGTTTGCCACCTTAGCAAAATGTGCTAAATAACAGTGGCGATTTTACTACACTAAGTGGCAAATACAATTAGCAAATGATTTAGCTGCCCAGAAAATTACTATTGTATGATGAAAATCATGAAATTGTAGTGTCGTGTCGTAAAATGTTTTCATACACCTTTTTTTCCTATACCTATCTCCTTTTTATGCTTTGCATAGCACATATGATAAAGTGAACAGTGGCTATAGTTTTTCATTGGTGGCTAAAAAATAATTTTAGTGGCTCAAGTCTTGGCTCAAACTTTAAAACATCCAGAGGGAGCCCTGTGGTTTCATAAACTAACTACTAGATACTATGTTTAACATAAAAGCAGGCAATTCTTTATTGATGTGCATTCTAGTAATCTACTCTATATGTGTGCTACTGCTGATGTGTGCGTATTCAACATGGCGACATTCTTCACTCTTAGGTGGTTGAGTTCAACCCCATCGCTATGGAAACACAGGAAGAAGCCGATTGATGATGAGGAGGTTTACGACCACGACGACGTCGACGTGGATGATGCCTTCCTCAAGAATCAAGAGATCATCCGTGAAATCTACAAGGTACATGTATGTGAACGTTTCGATGTTTGGTTGTCTTAAAACTGACTATATGAAAAGGTCCTGATTTGCTTTGTAAGACGTTGTTGCGTCACAGGGCCAGATACACAGATCCACAGATGTATCATACAGATACATGTATCATGTATCATGTATGTATCTGTGAGAAACAATCACAGATACACAGTATGTCACAGGCGCTATCTCCACTGTCTCCGGCATACGTCTGTGATAACACCTTCCTTGTAACTGTGTCTGTCTGCAGGTACCTGGCCACGGTGCGAGAGTGTTTGTCGTGCATCCAGACGTGAAGTGGGGGCCAAAGAAAAATTACTTGACCACTGGTCAGTTGCAGCTGGATGAGGCAGTGGCTTTAGCAGAGACACTTCCAAACTGGAAAGCTGTTGAAAAGGTTCGTTTTTAGTCAGTACGTAGGATATTCCTCGCCACATCTCGACCCTTGACTGAAACCAACTTAATGTATATATGTTATCTGTAGGTGATGTTCTCCACAAAAACTCCAAATAAGAAGACAATCTTCGGTCGAGGAAATTTTGAAGAAGTGACGAAATTGATTCGCTCTCGAAGCAACATCACAGCCGTATTGATTAATGTTGACCAGTTGACCGGTGTTCAGCACACAGAACTAGAAAATGCTTTTGGAGTACCAGTGTATGACAGGTATATAATTATCTACTACAACTACAGTAGAAGTCCAAAAATCCGGACTGCTCGGGGATTGGGACGGTCAGGATTTTCGGATTTTCCGGATTCTCAAGCAGTACTTTTAAAATTCAAATTTAAGGAGGAATAAAGAAGAGATGAACAGGTAAATTTTGATAGTTTATTCATTAGCAAATACGGTAGACTTCATTTATAAAAATGAGCAGTTTTAAAGTAAAATAAAGTCAACACTTGACAAAAATGTAAATAAAAGATTTTCACTACAAAAAAAGAGTGTGTAATGCTTGAAATCATGTTTAAAAATGAAAATTGTAAAAAAAAATACAGTAAGCAAATGAAAGCAGAAGTTATTTTACACAAATGAATTGTTTATTTTTAGTTTATTAAGCAGAGAGTTAAATTTGAGAGTTTTCGAAAAGTCCGGATTCTCGGGTGGTCCGGATATCTGGCATCCGGATTTTTGGACTTTTACTGTACTGTTAATATTTTATGTTTTAGTATTCTTTTTACTGTTGTTGTTGCTGCTTTTATTATTGTTGATTAATTGTTTCCAGTGATTGTAAATCGTAAACTATAAATTGCAGGTACAGTATCGTGCTTCAGATATTTGTACAACATGCCAAAAGTAAAGAGGCCAAGTTGCAGATTGCTCTTGCTGAGATTCCATACATCAGGTAGGTCACTTTATCAGCACATCTTTCATGAAATATGTTACTACCTTCAGTTCTTCCAATTACTACTTTCAGTACTACCTTTCAGTATACCTAAAATTGCAATTCTAAAGTTTCACAGTCATTTAATCCATACCCATCTCTTTCTTATGTATTTTCTGCCTGTTTAATTTTTCAAAAAGGTCACGTCTGCATGATATCCACAAGGGCAACATAGACCACCCAAGTGGGAAGGCTCACTATGTAGGTGGGCCGGGAGAGACCTACTATGAAACGCGCCACAGGCTGCTGAAGGTAACAAGTAATTGTATCAAATTGCAATTGTCATTTTCATCCTACCTCTTAAATTGTTCATTCTGATGCTACAGTTACTATAAGTAACAGGTAAACCACCTGTCCTGTTAAAACAACTCTGCTACAGCAATAGTGTAATATAAAAATTCGTGTCCTACAACCGTTAAAACCATTAAAATGTTACTTGGCAGTCTTTTATCAGATAAATTAAAATCGTTCGGTTATATAATCTCGTTAGCATGTGTTTAACTTACTAGGAAAGAGAAGCTAAGATCAGGAAGGCACTGGAGAAGGTGAGCAGCAAGCGTCAGGTGCTAAAGCAGAATCGTCTGCGCAGGGAGATCCCTACAGTGGCCGTCGTAGGCTACACGAACGCCGGTTAGTGCTCAAATTATTATTACATTGAAAATGTAGTTCTTCGTCATAGTTGATTGTGACATTACAAAATCCATACCGTACAGCACACACCTCTGGACACTCGAGCATTTTTAGAGCTATCATTCTCGTCTCTGTAGGGTAACTGTGCACAAGTGGTAACGAAATTTCTTAATGTCTGATCAGTCCTGTAAAAATGATGTAGGAAAGGGATCACGCTTTTCATCTCGATCAATGGAACGACTATTCTTCTTTGTCGAGTCCGTATCTGGAATTTATCAAATTGGGCGGTGCCATTGTTCTGCCGTTCCGGTCCATAATATGTATTTCCAGTCTGGTCATGTTGAATTAGTTTCTTGGAGTTGCCTCCAAAATTCATAGCAGGCTCACCACGTGCAGGTCCCAACTTGATCCCCCGGAATGACTAAACGTTAGGTGATACATGCTAGTACAGTGCATTCGGGCGAGACGCACTAGAATAGCGATTTCAGACGACGACGCGCGAGCGGTCAGTGAGAATGATGGTGCAGAAGAAGTGATCACGATTCTCATCAACAGAAACGATCACGGTCTAAACATCAAGAGGCGTGTAACATGCTACTAGAGGATCAACCACTACGATTTATCGTTTTTACGAATTCTATTCTTGGTACACCACTACGACCGTGTGTATCAAACGTTACGAATTTCACTGGGTCGACAACAATTTTTGTTTTTGTCATTTTTTTGTCAATTTATTGTCATTATTGACCCTCAGAATGGCGAGGAATTGCAATCTGCAGAATCAAAAAATTTCGCGAGAGCATGGGGGGGGGCATGGCCGGACCCCCTAGCAAACTTCGGCCGTCACATACGTGACCGTCGAACTACTTAATTTGATGAGCCAGGGAAACTACAGACTTGCATTCAAATATGTGTTGCATCTCTGCATCAGTATAGAGAATTCGGGCAAGACTCGCTAGAAAAGCGATATTGGGCAATGACGCGCCAGCGGTCAGCAGGTGATGACAGTCATCGTCAGCATCAGCGGTCAGTGGTTAGTGGTCAGCAGATGATGACAGTCATCGTCAAGATCATACGCGGAGGCGTCAGTGGGTTAGTGCGTCAGCAGTGAGCAGTTCAATCGTAGCATCAGCGGGTCAGTGGTTAGGGTCAGCAGGTGATGACAGTACTCTCGCGATACTGCGTGTCAGTGGTTAGCTGGTCAGCAGGGGTCGCCAGTCATCGTCTGCCATCAGCGGTTCAGTGTGTAGTGGTCAGCAGGTGATGACAGTCATCGTCAGCATCAGCGGCAGGGGCGGTCAGTGGTGATTGGTCCGCAGGTGATGACAGTCATCGTCAGCGATTCAGCGGTCCGTGGTATAGTGGTCAGCACGGGATGACAAGTCTATCGATCAGCTCAGCAATCAGCGGTGTAGTGGTTAGTGGTCGCAGAGTGATGACAGTCATTCGTCGCATCGCATCAGCGTCAGGGGTTAGTGTGTCAGCAGGTGATGAGGTCATAATCAGTCAGCGGCAGCGGTCAAGTGGGAGTTAGCGCAGTCAGCAGGTGATGACAGTCACTCATCACATCAACGGGTCAGGTGGTTAGATGGTCAGGCAGATTGATGACAGTCATCGTCAGCATCAGCGGTCAGTGGTTAGTGGTCAGCAGGTGATGACAGTCATATCGTCAGCATCAGCGGTCAGTGGTTAGTGGTCAGCAGGTGATGACAGTCATCTGTCGAGCATACAGCGGGTCAGCTGGTTATGTGGTTCGAGCAGGTGATGACAGTCATCGTCAGCATCAGCGGTCAGTGGTTAGAGGTCAGCAGGTGATGACGAGTATATCGTCGAGCCAGCCGCGGTCAGTGGGGTTAGTGGTCAGCAGGTGATGACAGTCATCGTCAGCATCAGCGGTCAGTGGTTAGTGGTCAGCAGGTGATGACAGTCATCGTCAGCATCAGCGGTCAGTGGTTAGCGGTCAGCAGGTGATGACAGTCATATCGTCAGCATCAGCGGTCAGTGGGTTTCATGTGCGTAGCAGGCGGTGAATGACAGTCATCGTCAGCTACAGCGGGTCAGTGAGTTATGTAGTCAGCAGATGAATGACATCATATGGTCAGCATCAGCGGTCATGTGTTTATGGTCAGCACGATCGATGACAGTCATCGTCAGCGGTCAGGCGGTCGCTGGTTGTGCGTCGCAGGTGATGACAGGTCATCGTCAGCATAGCGGGTCAGTGTGTTAGGGGGTAGCAGTTGATGACGCAGTCATCGTCGGCTTCAAGCATCAGTGCGGTTAGCGGTCAGGGCAGTGATGACAGATCATCTCAGCGACAGACAGGTCAGTGAGTTAGCGCCGTCCAGCAGGTTGATGACGTCATTCCGTTACGCGTCACAGCGTATGATGACGAGCGACCATTTCTAGGTAAGACATCGCTGATCAAGGCGGTGATGGGCGCGGTGGAGCTGGAGCCACGGGAGCAGCTGTTTGTAATATACCTCGCATGTTTTGTAGGTAATACCTACTGGTGGGTTGTAGGTAACACCTCGCATGTTTGTAGGTAACACCTCGATTGTTTGCGTAAGGACGTCGCTGAGTCAAGGCGGTGACGGAGCGCGGTGGAGCTGAGCCATGGAGCAGATGTTTGTTATTTGTTTGTTTTTGTTTTGTGTGGTGTGGGTGGGTGTGTTGCGCTGCTCGCCAGTGTGGGAGGGATAGAGGTAGCGTCGGCTGATCAGAGCGGTGACGGGTCGGCGCGGCTGGAGCTGACGCCATGGGAGAGCTGTTTGTTAGGTATACTTGCGATGTTTGTAGGTTACCTCGCCTTGTTTGCAGTAAGACGTCGCTTGTCAATCGGCGGTGACGGCGCGGGTGGGCTGGAGGCGCGGCGAGCAGCGTGTTTGTAGTAATACCTCGCCATGTATTGTAGGTCAATACCTGCATGTTATGAGGTCAAAGACGTGGCTGATCAAAGGCGTGACTGGCTGCGGTGAGCTGGAGCCCGCGGTGGCAGCGTGTATTGTAGGTAATACTCGCAATGTTTTAGTAATACCTCGCATGTTTGCAGGTAATGACTCGCATTTTGTAGGTAATACTTGCCATGGTTTGTAAGGTAATAACTCGCGATGTTTGTAGGTAAGACGTCGGCTGATCAAGGCGGTGAGCCGGCGCGTGAAGCTGGAAGCCGCTGGAGCAGCTGGTTTGTAGGTAATACCTCGCAGTTTGTACAGGTACATTACTCGCATGTTTGTAGGTAAACTGCATGTTTGGTAGGGTAAGGGACGATCGCTGTCAGCGGTGACGGCGCCGGTGGACGATGGAGCCGTCGGGAGCAGCTGTCTTAGTAGGTAATACCTCGCATGTTTGTCAGGTAATACATCGCCAGTGTGTAGGTAATACTCGCATGTTTGCAGAGTAAGAGCGATCGGCTGATCAAGGGACCGGGCGGGTGCGGGCGCGGTGAGCGGGCCCTGGGAGCCAGCTGTTTGTAGGTAATACCTTCGCATGTTTGTAAGTAGACCTTGCATGTGTGTAGGTAATACTCGCATGTTTGCAGGGTAACGACGGTCGCTGAATCAAGGCGGGTGACCGGCGCGGGGAAGCTGGAGCCATGGGAGCAGGGTGGCGCGAAGGTGGTACGCTGAGTGTTTGTACGGAGAACTCGCATCGTTTGCAGGGGTAAGACGTCGCTGAATCAAGCGTGTGGACCGGCGCGGTGGAGATGGAGCGCACTGGGAGCAGCTGTTTGCTTAGGTCAATACGTCGCATGTTGTTGCAGGTTAAGCGTCGCTGATCAAGGCGGTGACGGGCGCGGTGGAGCTGGAGCCATGGAGCAGCTGTTTGTAGTATACCTCGACATGTTGTAGGTAAGACGTCGCTGATCAAGGCGGTGACCGGCGCCGGTGGAGCTGGAAGCCATCGGAGAGCTGTTTGTAGGTATTACTCGCGGATGTGTGTAGGTAACACGTGCGACGATGTTTTGGTAATATACCGTGCGCAATTTTGCGAGGTAAGACGTCGCGCATTCAGGCGGGTGCGGGCGCGAGTGAAGCTCGGAGCCGTGGGGGCCAGCTGTTTGTAGGGTAATACTGCATGTTTGTAGGTAATACCGTCGGCATGATTTGTACGGTAATACTCCGAGCAGGTTTGTAGGCTAATACCGTGCGCATGGTTTGTGGTAATACCTCGATGGTGTTGTAGAGGTAATACGAGCGCAGTTATGTACGGGTAAGACAGTCGCTGATCGGAAGGCGTGGGACGAAAGGAGAGGGGGATGACGGCGCGGTGAAGCTTGGAGCCGGTTCGGGGAGCTGTTTGTAGTAATACTCGCATGGTTTTGTGGTAAGACCTCGCATGTTTGTAGGGTAATACCTCGGCAGGTTTGCACGAGTAAACGTCCGCTGATTAAGGCCGGGGGTGACGGCGTGCGGTGAAGCTGGAGCCGTGGAGCAGCTGTTTGTAGGTATACCATCGCATGTTTGTAGCGTAATAATCACATGTTTGTAGGTAATACTGCGCATGGTTTGTAGTAGCGTCGCTGATCAAGGCGGTGACGGGCGCGGTGAAGCTGGAGCCGCGGGAGCAGCTGTTTGTAGGTAATACCTCGCATGTTTGTAGGTAATACCTCGCATGTTTGTAGGTAATACCTCGCATGTTTGTAGGTAATACCTCGCATGTTTGTAGGTAACACCTCGCATGTTTGTAGGTAATACCTCGCATGTTTGCAGGTAAGACGTCGCTGATCAAGGCGGTGACGGGCGCGGTGAAGCTGGAGCCGCGGGAGCAGCTGTTTGCGACGCTGGACGTGACCGCGCACGCCGGCGCGCTGCCCAACAGGATGAACGTCGTCTACATCGACACGGTCGGCTTTATCTCCGACATACCGACCTCCCTCATCGGCTCCTTTCGCGCGACGCTGGAGGATCTCATACATGCGGTATGTACGGCTGCTGAGGGGGAAGGCGGGAGGCGAGAGCATCGAGGGAAGGCGAGAGAGCATCAAGGGTAGGCGAGGGAGGGGGGAGGGGATGCGAGAGAGGGGGAGGGGAGGTGAGAGGGGCAGGAGGTTAACGCATGTGTTTCTGCACTAATTTTGCGACGGTCCGTAGTTACGATTTTATGATTCGTGCACTTGCGATGTGACAACCTGGTTTTCATTCAAGTTACACTCTGCGGTAGATGGGGATTGATAAATTTGTTAAATACCCATTCTAACGTCAGCATATTGTTTTGCCCGAGTGAGTTCATTCTGTCCCATAGTCTCGTACTATCTGTGTCTTGCCTCTGTATTGGCACGCTACAGATATGTATATACAAACACCGACGTGCGCACTCGCACACAGCCGCACATTAAACTGACCTTGATATGTTCTGGTAGGATCTGGTGCTACATGTTAGAGACATCAGTCATCCAGACACTGTTGCTCAGAAGGAGAATGTCATGCAGACGTTGATGAGCCTGAAAGTGGGTGACAAACTTATGGACAATATGATAGAAGTTTGCAACAAGTGTGACCTTCTTAAAGGGTATGTCATTGTTGCTCCTATACGAAACCATATACATTATAAAATGTCACTTTATAATACATTTCATGGGAATAAGTTGAAGTTTCGTTTTAGTAAGACATTTGGTGCAGCTTCTGTTATTATGTGTTATCTTATGCATTACTTATATTTTGCCTTCATTATTGTCCCCTGATATCAACAGGTCTTATATATATTTACTTGAGTAATTGCATGTGGATATAGTAAACTGGACTCCCTTGTCAGAAACATTACAGTCGTAATATTACTCTTAGTGGGAACCTTTTCTATGCGTTATGATAGTACTGATCTTTATCATAGTGACAACAGCCCCTCTGTGGTATCAAGGGTGAATAATGACAACTTGTCATTATGTCAATTACAATTTGATGTCATGATGTCATTTACAATTACCAATGACAATTGCAATTTGTCATTATTAACCCCTGGTAGTATATATCTGATGCTACTGTAATAAGCAGCATGTTTTCACATGTCTGTGGCTTGCAGAGGACTGCCTGAGGTAGACGAGGGCTCTATCACTGTGTCTGCACTGCACGGCACAGGACTGGATTCTCTGTTGGAGCTGGTGGAAGACCGCGTCATGCTATCTACAGGAAAGCTCATTAAGAGCTTCCTGGTAGCGAATGGTGGGAAAGAGTTTCAGTAAGTAGCTGCCATGTTAAAAGTGTTCTGTGAGGATACCCAAGTTTAGTTTTTGTTTTGCATGTTTGATAAATAGTTAAAATATTGATTGATGTGGGCTTATTATTGGTTGTAGTATTTATCAATAAATAATTTCCTTGATCTTATATTCTAGTGCATTTAAAATAATTTCCTTGTATTATCTATTGTAATCATTGTAATTATTATGGCATAATCTGGATTGAACCCATAGAAGACCCTAAACCAAACTTAAAGGCATAATAAGCCCATTGATTATGCAATGTTGACGAATGCTAGAGTAACTGGCACCTTGTGTAGTTAATAAGTACATAACCTACATAGCCAAACACGTATTAGTTTGTCCATTATCACTGCTGGTTACATTACAAACAAGACTTGAAATTGGTTGTTGATATGTATCAACGTATCATTTACGTGCCGTAAATGTCATCCAGGAGTCAAACGATGACGTAAACATTTGTGCGGCCGTATGTTTTGGACGCCAGATGAAATGGAGGTCAGCGGTGTAATCACGGCCACGGACTAAACATGGAAATTGAGTAAAACACACGTACTAATCACAGACGCACCTGGACAGCCCTGACAAGAAGTTCCGTATCACGAGCGTGATCCATGTTTACGAAATCACTGATGATAGCATTGCGTACGGCCGAGCATGCGTGCGAAAATGTCCCGCTTCTCCGGCAGTGGTTTGAAACTGTAACCAACTGATTTTTTGACTGCAGATTTCAGTTAGACATTTCTTAGTAACCAGCAGTAATATTGGACAAACTAATACGCATTTGGATGTAAGGTTATGTACTTATTAACTACACAAGGTGCCAGTTACTCTAGCATTCGTCAACATTGCATAAGCAATGGGCTTATTATGCTTTTAAATACCTAATATATATTTAAATGTCCAAATAGCAACTTGATGTTATATAGTATAAAAGTAATATTTTATGTAACGAATACTTGCATTGATATCAGGAGTGCATAACGTCAGGATCCTGATATTATGTACTCCTGATTACATAGCACGTGCAAAGCTTAATTACACAGTCACTCTGTTCCAATTACTATGCTCTCATTATTATTATTGTTATTATTATTATTATTATTATTAGCTCAGCTGACGAAGTCAGATGCAGCTTGTAGAATCGCATGATTGTCCATCCGTGCGTCCGTCAATAGTTGGGCACAAATCTTAACCGCTCGACGTACGGTCTTGATATTCGGGACGTCGGGGGGGGGGGAGATCACGAAAAGGACTCGGGATGTCGAATTTGGGGGTCAAGGGTCAAAGGTCGAGATGTGTTAATGGAGGG
>NW_014577129.1:23892-25436 GCF_000485595.1 Priapulus caudatus | reverse complement strand
CCCCCCCCCCCCCCCCCCCCCCACCCTCCCCCTCCACCACCACTACGCTCGCGTTCGATGCATATCCATGATAACATGTTAATATAGCGAAGTCATTAAAGTTACACAGCTGTATCTTTATTACTGTACTACCAGTAGGTATAGCAAAGCCTATCATAGATTTTAGATCTGTATTAATAGTATCCTAGATATATGCTCTGAGAGCAAACGCGGTGGCAGGAGGGCGCACTTGATTCGGTTGCCAGTGAGTTTATCAGAAGAATACCTGGCTACAGTACACGTCAGTTGAGCACTGTCGCTCTGCGGCACTTGTTAGATATGTAGCTGTGGGTTGTTGTTTGTTGCAGGTGGCTGTACAAGGAAGCGTCGGTTGACCTCGTGGAAACGCACAGCGATCCTGAATACCTTGTTGTCACGGCAATTCTTAGTCAGAGCTCACTATCCAAGTACATGAATGAATTTGGTAAAGAGAGTGTGCAGTGATGATAATCAAATTGCTCAGTAAGAAACAATGTAATAATATAAAACATAAAATATAATAATAAAGCAAAGTTGGTGTTTGCAGTCGGGCAGTTTAGCGGATGTGTGACTGATGGTTATCACGTGTGTGAAGCTTTTATACATCATGTAAAATACGTGAGATTTTTTTTAATTGCTCATACAGTTTACAAAATGTTCAGTAGTGCCAACTTTGTTCTGTGACCGATCAGGTCTGTTTTGCTTGTTTAATGAGTGTGGGGTTAGTGCTAGTTGATATGAAGATTGTTTGATATTGTGTGACGTTGTGAGTTGCTGCAGTGGATATTATCATGGCTTAATACTATGAGAAATTTGAGCAATATGTAATCGGGTGTGTATAATATAGAGATATCAATATTATACACTTCTGGTATATGATGTTCTTATTGTTTTAACTGAAGATGCATGTGTAAGTTCGGGGAATACTAAGCGGGCCCATGTTAGAATAAATGTTCAAAGTTGTAAAATAAAGTATTTTAATAATGAATGTAGAATGAGCATTTATATTACGCAGAGGTTATTAACTACGCGCATTATCATGGCATAATTTATATTGATTATGGTCGTGAGAAAACCACATAGCCAGTGCAGGTATCCGACGCGACACCGCGATAATTGCAACCATTTAGCTTAATGAGTATACAAACAGAAAACTGAGAATTTTAAATGAACCGCTGGAAGGCAAGCGTGTAAAGTATAAAGTGTAAATGATGCAAACGTAAAGCTCTGAACCAACAGGTTGAGTGCACGTTGCTAGGCTACGTCTTTCAATCTAACGGTGTCGCCGCGTGCAAGCAGCCACGTATTTGTAAGCGGTTGCCACGTGATATTGGTTATTGCCTCGAACCTATGTATAGATGTAGGTGGCAGAGGTTCATGCCATTACTAGAGGTTCTACACATATATATATGTGTGTGTGTGTGTGTGTGTGTGTGTGTGTGCGTGCGTGCGTGCGTGCGTGCGTGCGTGCGTGTGCGTGTGTACGTTTGTGCGTGCGTGCGTGCGTGCGTGCGTGTGCGTGTGTA
>NW_014577129.1:14327-22987 GCF_000485595.1 Priapulus caudatus | reverse complement strand
CAGAGGTTCATGCCCTTACTAGAGGTTCTCCACATATATATATGTGTGTGTGTGTGTGTGTGTGTGTGTGTGTGTGCGTGCGTGCGTGCGTGCGTGCGTGCGTGCGTGTGCGTGTGTACGTTTGTGCGTGCGTGCGTGCGTGCGTGCGTGTGTGGCAGCTGTGTTTTATGCACCATCGATTAATGCTGCCGTGATAGAAATTGAATCGACACAAACAAACGTACTACCAGAGCACTTAGCCCGCTATTCAGTCGTGGGTCATGAGGCAGCTAGCCATACACTATGTCTACCATACACCACCACGCTGCGCTCATAAAGTCTTTAGTCTTATTGTTTGTGCACAGCGGCGTGCATGCGGTGGTGCACTTGTGTGTTGCAGAGAAGCATTTGAACGGCATTTACAGGAAATTATCGGCAATAATAGGCGAAAGCGAGTAGAGAAACATTAAGACTTTGGTAGTAAATACATTTTGTGTTTATTTACCATCATTTTACTATTGAAACCCGTTCCAAGTGCCTGTGGCGCAGACGAACTGCCTCACTGCTGTTGTGCTGGTATAGCTAGCTGAGTCTCCTGCAAGCAAGCGGTCACGGCAGCTATAAACTATGTCTACCACACAGCATGTCTACCAGCATGTCACGGCCGCTATGTCTACCACACACACACCACCTCGATGTACATTGCGCAGACAAACTGTCTCACTTGTGCTGGGGGCAGATACCCCGTACAGACTGCAAATTTGATCCTACATCAAACTAGTCCGGGCTCGGCGCGCGCTAAGTTAGCCCCACGAGAGAGCCGGCTGCAAGCGTGTTGTCACGTTAGTTCGGCTGTGTGCACGCGACTGGAGTTCAATTCTTGCTTCAGACATCGTGGGTCGGCTACGTAATCATCATCATCGGCTTCCGTATAGACCGGGTTCTCGTGGCCGCGACTGTGCGAATCAACAAGCAAAGCAAATGTAAATTGCACAATTGCACAATTAAGCAAATGAAATTGATACGTATAATTGAATAAGGAGTGTATAATAATAAATCTATTATTATACACTCCTGATTAATTGTATATATGTGGGCAGTATATAGTGGAATTCTGGGGCCCGTTGTCAGAAATAAAATTGGTCGCATGGTCCTTAACCATGGTTAACCATATTTAACCATGTTTAAACGATGTTTCTGACAATGGTCCCCTGGTCATGAATCCCAGTTATTACACGGACTCGAGTTTAAATTCTCGGAGACTCTCACAATTACTGACAAAACTGTCAAGAGAACAAGCACTAGTTCTTTTGCGAGGGCGCCCTTATGTACATTGCATCCAAAATCGTCTGGACTTCGTTACGGAGTGTACGGAACCCACCTGCTAGCAGTTACAAAGGCCCTCTAATTTGCGCACCTAATATATCAGGGCCGTAGCCTGTCGGGCAGCTGCCCCCCTAGATTTTGCTGCAAAGTTTAAAAAAAAGCTGAGCTAATTAATAAACGTAAATAACCCTAACGTGATTTTTTTAGTCACTTATCCGTGAAAGCCTTGTCTCAGGCCCAACCCCACCACACTATGGACGTCGATCAAGAGCTGCGCCCTCGCTCATCATTACACAGTTGAGTCATGAAATTTTGAATTTTCTCAGCCTACGGTCCTGTATATGCTACTATCGTTCACCTATATACTCTTATTACGCCCATATCATACGAACTGCTCACACTTTGAGCGTTTGTTTCTCCGCAAAATGAATCAAGAAGCTCATTACCCCGTACAGACCGCAATCATTTGATCATACAGCAAACTAGCCCGGGCCAGACGCGCGCTAAATTCTGCGGTGTGTACACGCTATCCCGGGCTAAATATGCGCAATAGGTCCGGTCTAAAGCTGGGTTTACAATACCGACATTATGTTGTCAAATTGGAGAATTGGACCAACTTCCCAACTACACAACCGAAAATCGGCAGTGTAAACGCAAAAGTCGCGCGAGCAACTGCATGGTCAATAGCAACTAGTTGGGAGATTAGAACATGCGCATGCACCTGCTGTCAGGTATAGGCGGTGGATTTATGCAGCCACAGCAGGTCTTGCGGCACCATGTCGGCATGTCGGTTCCCGACGAGCAGCCGCAGCAGTCTGAGTTACGCACGTAGATCAGCATCGCTATGGCAACAACGACGCCAATGACGACCAACCACATCGTTAGCTGCTCGTTTCTGCCGACAGAAAGTATATAATCATAGACTGAAGCCTATAATAAACCTCATAGCCTGAAATTAATTTGTTAATTTCAAAATTACGTAATGGTCTATTGTGTACGACGCTTATCAGTATGTAAATGTATGTATACACAAGCGTACGGCTGAACGTCCACGAGAAACAACCGACAATGACATATAACAATGACATATCTTCGGGGCATTCTCCTTCTCCTCGTTTCTCTCTCTCTCTCTCTCTCTCCTTGTCTCTTCCCCTATGTTTCTATCATATCTTCGTCGTCATGCACGCTCATCCTAGCCCCTTCCTCTGGGATCTCTACCCCCTGCATTCATTGTTTTCCTCGTCCTCCATCTCCTTATAATATATACATCTCCTTCTACACCTGTCATCCTCCTCATGCTGCCTCCTGCCGCGCGACCATCCCCCGTACGTCTTTACCTCCTCCGCTACGTCACACCGCTTCACATTGCACCACCTTTTTCTCACACATCCTAACCTGCCTCCGCCGCATCCACTGAATCTACCTCTTCTCCTACCGCTACCTCCTCTCTTGCCTTCGCATTTTCACCTACCTCCACCTCGACCATCGCCTGACTTCCTCCCCTACCTTCCCCTCCTCCTCAACTTATCGTCCCCACCGCTTCTCCTGCCTCCACGGCATCCACGGCCGCCTCTCGTCACTCTGTACCGCCCTCCTCCCCTTTCCACCTCCTCTCGTCCCTATATGTACCCCCCTCGTCCCCTTCTCTTCTCTCCACCTCCTCGCGAAATTTAGGTAGTCAGATCTGCGCGAATAGCACTAAAGCGTCGTGATATTATAATCATAACTCCCGGTACGTGGATACTGTAGTCTATTTCAGTATATTATGGCCTACCGCGTCGACGAAAAGACCATTCTTATATTGGTGAATATAGCACATAACGTAACGTACATGGCGCTGACAGTGTCGGTGCTCTTCACACAGCAGCCAGGGTTACCGTCCACCAAGCAGCACCTCTTGTCGTCTGCGCAGCTGTATATGTTGCTGAGTTCGTCCTGACCAACCTTCTCGTTCTTCTGACACTGCAGCGCGTCCGCATAGGCTGCAGTGACGTCAGGTGAAACCACAGAAATAATATACTAGTTAGACTCTGTGTTAATAGTTAGTTCATACTAATGTCGCTATATATTTTCTATTGGTGAAACAAACAGGTGAGGATCGCGCGGGGTGGTACCAGAAAAATCACAAGTAGTTATGATGTCATATATATAGTATACAGTATATCATGTGTTTAGATTTTTATAACTTTTTCAGGGCACCTCTTTTCATGATCAGAAGCTATGACATTGAACAACTCGGTGCGCGCGCGATCAATCAAAATCTGCTGTCAACACCAGGAGCCTGTCATTGAAGTGCTGGCCAAGATCTTTGACTGTGCTGATTGTCCCACGTTTCTTTGCCATCTGTTGGACGAGCACCATGCCATCCACAATGGCAATTTTTTGACTCTCAGAGAGTGCTGAAGATGTTTCTGCTTCACTAACATGTTCCTCAGATGCTGGTGCTTGTGCATTCTGATGGGTTTTATTGGTTTTTCCCAGCTTTTCCAGTCAATGTATGAGCTTAGACTTGTCAGTACATGGAAGGATGGACCCATCTGGAGCAAACAATGCCCTGGGAGTCAGAGTAAACTCGTAGTTCCCGACTGCATTCTTCTGATAGATGTCCCGGTTAGATCTGGCTAGAACCACAAACCGACCATAGAGTTATTTTGTTTTCTTCAGATCCACCGATTGGTCGCGGACCTTGACAGTTTGCTTCTTGTTTCCTGACAAGAACATGGCGTTGTTCTGCTGCACGACTGGTGCCCACAGACTGACGTCTCCATTGATGCGTTCGGCAACGTAATCTTCATACAGTTTCTGGCCAGTTTCGTCGACATTCAAAATCTGTGGGACACTCTCTTGGGGAACATATGCATGCGTCATGAAGTTGTAAAGCTGATCGTCTTCTGCATCAAAGGAATTCCCGTGACTCAGTATGGCAGCTTTGATCTTGTTGACAGCGTCATGCTCTTTCTTGACAGCACTTGCTTGTACCGCATGGTGTTCTTGTGGTTTATGAGCAGTGAAACCAAATTGCTCTTTAAACTCTGTTGAGAGGCGTGACATCTCTGGTGTGGCTAGAAAGAACCGCTGCCGTGCGTTGGCATTATTGGAAATACCAATTAACCCAGAGTGTATCTTCATCATTCTATTTAGTTGTTCGCATGCGTGGTCTGCGCCAACGGAGACAAACGGGATCTCACTCTTCGTGACAGATATATTCCCGTCTTGAAGTTTACGCCAGGTTTCTGGATGACTTCTCTTCAGCTCCTGCATGTCTGCGATGTACCGTGGCCAAAGGCTCGACCAATGTAGGGAACTAGATCAGCATTTCTTGTAGCTTCGACGAAGAACAGGATGGTTTTAATATCGTGGAGGTAATTTGTTAGTGACTTGAACATTGTGTTAGAGCATTTTTCTGCTTTCCATGTTTTCAGCTGTTTAATAACATCTTCGTCGGAAAGGGTTTGAAGCAGGCGGTCATTGGCATTAGCGATGCATTCTGGACTTGTGCTTCTGTCAACTGCTGATCTTGCACAGGCTTCCTGGACTTCATTCACTGGCTTTGAGCAGGTGAATTTGAGGTTTGACTTTTCTGTGAAGAACTTGTCTAGGAGAAGTTCATACAGAGCCATGTACGTATGGATGTGTGCACGAAGAGTTCTCTTGTAGTGGCCATACTTCAGGATCTGTCGTGTTGTGGCGGAGCCATATACATCAGCCTCAAACCATGCAACATCTATTCCAGAATTTTCAATGGACGTGCCTAGTGCCCTCAGTGCAACCAGCACAGTATGTAGCTCATCCAGCCTGGGAAAACTGTTCTTTTCAGATTATCCCTCGAATCCAGCAACTGCACTGCCTTCTCGTATGAGGCCATGTCGAAGGTAATCACCGTTGGGTGTTCTTCACCAACGACCAAGCTCTTTAACTGGGATGCTTGTAGAATCACAGTCAACATTGTAGACCACTCGTGTGCAACTTCTGGCAGCAGCGGTAGTGCACCAACTTAGGTCAAAGATTGGCCAGATGACACGAGTGACTTGAATTCAGCCCAACCAGGGATACTGCTCTGTTCTTTATTATCCTTTTCTCTGGACAGAGCAGACGCTATGATCCAGCCTAGGTTGGTCAGTTCATAAGACTCAGCAACCCCTGTGGTGTTGACCTCGAATTCTTGTACTCTATTCACCAGTCCAGGTTTTGGTTTGCTACATGGCTTCATGGGTACATGATATGGGGCAACTAATAGATTATTTACCTCACTAAGTTCCAGACTGGGGGCGATGACTTCCCCTGGAGCATTGGCCTTCTGATACACTGCAGTGATTGTCCCATGTGTGGTGCCTTTCCCATCAACTGTGTCCTCGGCGAAGTCTATATTGTCAACCGCAAAGAACACAAAGGTTCCTTTTTTGAGGAAGGGTGGGACGTAGAGGCCACCGAACCGTCTTGTGTTTTCGACAACAGCATTGGCTTGAGAAGTTGAGTGAGAGAGCATGGTGCGACTGTAATGAACACAGTAGTTGTGGGCACTGAGAAGATTCACGATTTGCTTGTTTCTTGTGTCATGGTGAGCAGTCAAAGCTAATCCCAGCACCTGGGGGGTTTCTCTTCGTTTTTGTGTCCTAAAATTTGCTGAATCACTACTCGGTTCGTATGTAACCTGCCGCGTTGTCTTGAATCCATACATAATGTTTTGGCACACTGTGATTACTGCTCTCTCAACAACATTGGTTCTCGCTTTGCTTTTCAACTCTTCGACAGTTCCCACCATAATCTAACGGATGAGGGTCTACAGTTCAACTGGAATATCGTCAATGGTGCTGGACACTGGTATTGTAGTATCTGGCCTGTCCTTATTTGTGAAGTCTTCAATGCTCGTGCGTACCTCTTGTGCAGATTTATATATGCACTTTTGTCCATGGCATTGCTTGTAATAGCAGTTTGAACTTGATCCTCCTCACATGCTTTTGGAGAGTAAATAATAGCAGATTTTCTTCTGTTTGGTTGAAGAACAGATTTCACAGTGGGCAATTCTGACAGAATTTTTTCTTTCAGCCATTTCCTACTGAATCCAGGAACATGATGTTCCAAGGCTTCAACACCACCAAGCATGTTGACGTAAGTCGTTTCGATGTCATCCATAAAAAGATAAGCTTTGTTTTGGGTCTTTACATCAACCAGATTAATCAATTCGATTAAGCATCCATATTGCATTGAGCAATCGATAGTCTGCTTGTTTGCCTTGACAGATTTATCTCGCAAAACATGAAACACATGTTTGATCCAACATGGCTTATGATACCTGACATCAATTGCGTGCGCGTCGGATGATGAAATACAAGTATTCAATCTTGTTCTGAATTCTGCATTTTGAGATGCCTCCACAGCATCACTGAGAGTCTTACCAACATTTTCAGTGCATACTTTAAACAACTGCTCATGGCTGTCATCTGCCTGACAAAAAAGGCACAGGGTCTTGTTAAGTGGCGTTGTGGATGATCGTGTAAATGGGGACTCGGAAGAGGTAGATGGCTCTTCAATATCTAAGCGTTTTCTTTTCCGTCCTCGTTGTTTGCCAAAATGGGATCCTAGCCAATGCATCTTGCTTGTGCTTGCATCACGTGTTAACTGTACTTTATTGGTTGCATTAGAATAGCATGTACGATGCCAAACTGCATTTGCTGCTTGCAACATCTCTTCAGTGGTGTCCTTAAGTTGCTTTTGGATTTTAACGCATCCAACATCTTGTATCGTTCGTTTACTGCCTCCAACAAACGTTGGTACGACTCAGCTCTTGGACGTAACAGCACGGGTCCTTGGGTGTTTGTATCCTTTTGGCACAGAATACAATGTTTCCAATTCAGTGATACGTTGGTTCTGTCCGACTGCTGACCAAGCTGTGGTATCTCACTCATAATTTCTCACTCTTGACACCCTAATACTGAAAGAAGGACGGAACGAGATGTATCAAGACTTAATACAGCAACAGTAGCATAGCCAGATAAACATTAATAGCTATAATCGCAGAAATCAAAATCAATCCTTTCTCTCTTGCTCCCTCTCTCTTTCTTTCCATTCTCGCTCTCTTTCTCTCCAAAACATCATTGTAATTATTATTATTTTAATTTATGTTTAATTACAACTAGTAGAAACTTACCAGATTATGAGAGTTGAAAGTTGTTGACACAAAAGAGCTCATACTTTGATCCAATAGCATGTGTTGTAAGTTGTGGTAAAAACAGCTTGTAACCCAGAGCGCATTGATAGAGAGAGTTCAACTCTAATTAGTTCCACGTACTCATTGACGTTGATAAAATAGTTCAAAAAACGCTTAGCTGCGCAACAATGGTACCATTGTTAACGTCATAATAATTGAGGTAGCACCACCAATATAGGCTGTCTAAATAAAAAACAGCGTCTGCATTTCACATTAAATTATGCAAATACTTGCAATAATGATAGCTTAAGTAAAAAAATACCAATACTTTTGGTCCATTGTAGGCTTTTTCTATGACGATTGACTTTATGAATATTTTAGCATGATTTAAATGTGTTTTTTGGATTCTGCACCCCTTAAAATGTGGGTTTAGCCACTGAAATAAAAATCCTAAGTGGCCCAGAACCTCAGATATTGAAAATCATATGTTGAAAATGGCGGCCATTTTAAAATCCAAAATGGCCGCCATAATATGCATTTAAAAAAATGTAAACATTGGTTTTCCGATTTAGTACATCGTAAAGATTACAGAAATGCATATATTTGCAAATCTCCGAAAAAATCTAGCGAACCTCATATTTAGGACCTTGACTAAATCAATCTATCCTCTTCTTCGCATCATTAAAAGTAGTTTCAGCTTATATAAAAAACATCAGCTACATATATTGTTATTGAGGTTTATCAAAATAATATTATAGTTGCCTCCATATAACTTACCAACTGTGTACAGCATCACATAGACGGCAAATAACGACCGTATTTCATCCGCAGACTCCGTCATATGCATCTTGCAGGAATCAGGAATCACCTATACTCGAGTTAAAACACAATATCGCGCCTAGCTGACGATATGATAGAGAAACCGTGACCTGATCTAACCATGAGTGTTGTCCGGATCTGTTGCCACCGCTATCAGTGAAGCATGAGAGATCGCTGCGCTGCATTCACGCACCTTGCGACGTGTGACACTGCATGGCAGCGGTTGCCACGTATTGTGGCGGACAAGTGATGTGACCGCAACTCTGCTACCGCCTCTAAACGACGTCAAATCTTTTGAGCATTCACCTCTGTATCGGCGGAGGGACACACACACACACACACACACACACACACACACACACACACACACACACACACACACACACAC
>NW_014577129.1:1606-6590 GCF_000485595.1 Priapulus caudatus | reverse complement strand
GTGTGTGTGTGTGTGTGCGTGTGTGGGGGTGGGTGCGTGTGTGTGTGTGGGTGCGCGTTTTTGTGTTTGTGTTTGTGTGCGCGTGCGTGCATGTGTGTGCGTGGTGGGTGCGTGTGTGTGTGTGGGTGCGCGTTTTTGTGTTTGTGTTTGTGTGCGCGTGCGTGCATGTGTGTGCGTGGTGGGTGCGTGTGTGTGTGTGGGTGCGCGTTTTTGTGTTTGTGTTTGTGTGCGCGTGCGTGCATGTGTGTGTGTGTGGGTGCGTGTGTGTGTGTGGGTGCGCGTGTTTGTGTTTGTGTTTGTGTGCGCGTGCGTGCGTGTGTGTGCGTGGGGGGGGCGTGCGTGTAGGCGTCCGTGCGTGGGTGTGTACGTGCGAGCGTGTGGTTGAGTGTGTGTGTAGTTGCGTGCGTGTGCGCGCACGTGTGCGTGTGGGTGTGGGTGTGCGTACGTGTGTGGGTGTGTGTGAGTGTGTGTACGCGTGTGCGTACATGCGTGGCGTTCGTGTGGGTGTGGGTGTGCGTACGTGTGTGGGTGTGTGTTCGTGCGTGCGTGCGTGTGCGTGTGCGTACGTCTGTGCGTGTGTGAGCGTGTGTGAGCGTGTGTGCGTGCATACGTGCGTGTGTGTACGGGTGCGTGGTCGTATGTGAGTGCGAGGGTAGTCCGTACCCACGTTCGTGTCTATCGCTCCCTCTCCCTCTCCCGCCGTCTGTGTCAGTGTTGTGTCTAGGTCGTCTGCACACATCTTCTGGTCGTTGATGCGAATCTACGGACATCAATTTCTGATAAATATTGAACGATTTCCGTCTGATTCGTACAAAGGGTAATTCGGTGAATTGATTCGCATTATAAAATTTCACGGGATTTTTTGAAATTCTTCGCCCATTGTGATAGAGTAGCTGCTGTATACATGTAGCACTTATTCCTCTACATACGTCCGATATTAAAATCTAAATTAATCTAATTAAATTAATCAAAATGATCTGAATTAATATAAAATTAAATATAAATCTAATATTATCAATTGAACTTAGATCAGGGTATAATTTTTCATTTTAAGAAGTGGGTTGAATTGGTGGGGGAATTTCCAGTTACTAAATATCCTCATTAAGAAGGAACCCACCTTACATATACCACATATATCTAATATATATATATATATGCAGGAGTATAATAATAGTAAGATAATATAATAATAATAATATCAGAGCTAATAACAATAAGACAATAATGTCACTGGGCGCCAAGACTTGTGTCAAGACATGCCGTCGAGGTTAAACATTGGCATACACTATTATACCGTATTACCAAATGTTACCAAGAAAAGTACGGGTAGGGTTGGGGTTAGGGCTAGGTTTAGGGCGAGGCTTAGGGTTACAGGATCAGGGTTAGGGTTTAGGGTTAGCGTAAAGGGAGTATTTTATATTTGTATGTGAAACATTGCACGGAGTGGTTAGACATTAGTTGTCATTCATGCCTACCTCACGATTTGTTGCGAGTGCAAACTTTAGACTAATTATGACACCGCCTAAATATATTCACACTATATATGGCGAATATGATCAATAACCAGATAATTTTATATTATATATTATTATAATTATTATAATATATCATATATAATATTATATATTTTTAATGTAGTCTATAATGATTTATGTTTTATGTGCTGGAATATTCGATTATTTATCTTACGTCTTACTTTTTTTTTAAAGTCTTTACTTATTTTTCTTGATATTACTCTTTTTTTACCTTTATTAATTGTTTTTATCTCTATATCAAAAGTAGTTTATGTTGGTTAGGGTCGTTGTTTGGTCTAGTCAGGGCAGGTCAGATGAGGGTGTAGGGTTGGAGGGGGTTTTATGAAGTTTATTTGTTATGCTTCATGTTATTTGAACATGCTACGTCGGCCGCATTGTGGTTAGACGCGTAGTTCTCATTCACCGATTTGCTGCGAGTGCAGAGAATCTAAAATATGGCCACCGATGGGCACTGAGATGATATTCGATATTCATCTACCGAACCACGATGTGCGTTTTACCTCTCGCGCTCATTAAATACTTATTATCTTGTATTATGATATATTATAGTATATATAAATAATAATACATATAAATAATAATATAATAATTATCAGAAGTCTAATAACAATAATATATTTTCTCTGGACAAGTCAAGACTTTGACATGTGCGCCCCTGAGTCTAAATCGTAGGGTGTATACTCTACCATATTAATATTACACAAAAAATATGTTATGGTTGGGTCAGGGTCAGGGTCAGGGTCAGATTTAGGTTAGGGTAACACGGTATGGCGGGTTGACTTCGCAGTTCTGCTGTTTTACGCCGTTATAATATCATTGTTGCTATAGTAACTAACTACAAGCATGCGTTATGCTGCCCTTGCTTGCACCCAACCTTCCAAGAAATCTATATATCCTAGCCTAACTCGACAATTTTCCCTTTCCTATTGGACTGAAGAAGCGAATCTTAAAATAAATATAATAAATGAAGTTAATACGATACAATATAATACAACCCAAACATGTCGCAGCTATTGCGTCCCCTCTACCTCCTCAACCACCCACCCACACACACACACACACACACACACACACACACACACACACACACACACACACACACACACACACACAAACAAGCATCCCTTGTTAGAAACTTTGTTAACGCTTGAACTTATATTAAGGATTATTAAGGATAAAATATTATTAAGGATGTGCTGCCACACTTCCTTTTGCTAAAAAAAGAATGCTGCTTCTTCTTGATTTTGATGTTTACTGAAAAGCAGTCACAGTTCTGGTTTTTAATAATCATATTTAGGAATTTGTTGGTACTTTATTGTCACAGCACGAGAAGAATAGGTTTCGGGTAGATAACCCTAATACGATGTAACCTGTAATAAGATGTAAGGATGGAGTCAACGATACAACGTAGAAATAGATTTGAAGATTTAACAAAAGATTTTATAGATTTAGAGTTGAACGAGGGCACCTCAGTGTGCCGTTTCCACCTGTGCAATGCTCGCACGGGGTAGATTGGCAATGTGGCTGTTTGATGTCGCCTGCCAGTCTGCTTATATGGTGAAACAAATTGAGCTGAAGCCCGAGATCAAAGAGAGAGAGAAAGACGGAGAGAGAGCGCGCGCGAGAGAGAAATATGATGAGCTAAGATATGGTAGATGTCTCCAACTGGTCGGTCTATGGTGGAAAAACCGAGCTGCGACCTAAGATGAAAGAGAGAGCGAGAAAGAGCGAGAGAGGTGGAGAGAGAGAGAGCGCACACGCGCGAGAGAGAAATATGATGAGCTAAGATATAGTCGATGTCTCTAGCTGGTCTGAAATGAGAGAGGGGGAGAGAGATGATGATGATGCTGATGATGAGGAAGAGGATAATGATGATGATGATGATGATGATGATGATGATGATGATGAGCAGAGATGAAGATAAGTGTCTGTAGCTGGTCTGGCTATATGATGAACCGAACCTAGCCATAGTCTGAGACGAAAGGCAGGGATGGGGATGAGAGAAGATCAAGATAGAAGTCTCTATAATGTCTGCTTATATAGTGAAAGAAACTAACTTGATACCTGAAACAAGAAAGAGAGGAGGAAAGAGAGGCAGTCACAGAGAAGAGGGGGGGGGGGAGATAGAAAGATGGTGAGCCGAGAAAAGGTTAGAAGTCTCTATTCAAGTCTGCTTATATGATGGACTAAACCTAACCGAAGCCTGGGGTGAGAGAGTATTGAGTTTGCGGCAATGCTTTATTCTCGGGTTCGTGATAGACGGAATTGTCACAGGGAGACACCCTTCGATGTTCATGTGTGTGACAAAACTATGCCTGGTAACTGCTATTATTACAAGTATTAATGCTTTCTATAAATAAAAAACCCTTCTTGATCACATATTTCAGGATTACAAGCATTAATGCTTCTTATAAATAAAATTTTTTAGGACACGTAGCTCACTCGATATTCATGTTTGAGCCGAGTTTGTGACAAAACTATAACCTCGTGCGCGCATGGTAGCTGCTATTATTACAAGCATTAATCCTTTTTATAAAAAAGAAAATATGCCACATAGTTCACTTGATGATACTTGTGTAGGAGTCAGTTTGTGACAAAACTATAACATCGTGTGTGCGTGGTAGCTGCTAGTATTACAAGCATTAATGCTTATTATAAATAAAACAATATTAACCGCATAGCTCACTCGATTTTTCGTCTAAAAATCGAGTTTGTAACAAAACTATGCACTCGTGTGTGCGTGGTAACTGCTAGTATTACTAACATTAATACTTCTTATAAATAAATAAAAATATTATAGATCACATATCCTTAAGGGTGGGTGAATATTGTTAAGGGCGAGTAAATATTGTTAAGGGCGGGTGCAAATATTGTTAGGGGGGGGTAAATATTGTTAGGGGGGTAAATATTCTTAAGGGGGTAAATATTATTAAGGGCGGGTAAATATTGTTGAGGACTGGCATATTTTACAGATCACTAGCCGCGTTGTCTAAATGTTTTCAGGTTAATTTCAAGCTCTGATTAAATACTATTAAAGTATTATCCCGTGTTTGCTCCCAATCTTATTACTGAAATCTTGAAATCTTAAATCTTAATGTTTCATCCATCCATCTTGAACTAGATGGGGGAGGGAGAAGGTAAAGTAGGAAGGGAGAAGGTACGGGATTTTGAGCAGAGAGCGAAGGTATACCGACGCTGCAGTGGAGGGGTTGAGATGAATGACAGAAGAAGGTAGGGAGCGGGAAGTAGGGAGTAGTGGAGTGAGAGAGGGTAGAAGTGGGAGGGAATATTATTGGGGGACGGGGAAATAAATGGCTAGCTAACGTACGTTACGCGGTTTTCCTATTTCTTATCCTATTCCTATTCCTATCCTATTCTTATTACGCAAGGTTTTCCTATTTCTTATCCTATTCCTATTCCTATCCTATTCTTATTACGCAAGGTTTTCC
>NW_014577129.1:0-1229 GCF_000485595.1 Priapulus caudatus | reverse complement strand
CACGCACGCACGCATGCATAATAAATCGGTAATAATTGCTATCGGGTGTTGTCGTGTAGACGCTACATAATCGCTAACTCGAGTTAGCTTAACTCGAGTTGAGGTTCGTCGTGTAGACGCTACATAATCGCTAACTCGAGTTAACGCTTAACTCGAGTTAGCTTAACTCGAGTTAAGGTTCGTCGTGTAGACGAGGCTATAAAAAAGGTAAGATAATAAAATATTTAAAAAGTAAGATGATAAAACATATTAAAAAATAAGCTAATAAGACTCAAACATAATAAACATTGTAAATAACAATGGATAACAATGAACTATTTATTTCCTCCACATTGACTCCTATTGACTCGGGAAGGGGAGGGCTGGACACTATTTCATAACAGCCATGGGTGGGAGTAGAAATATTTCACTCTATATTTAATCGGATTTTGGGAGCTATAATATCTACAGCGGCTGCTCTATCGTCAAAAAGGGAAGGGCATGGTAAGAGTGAGAGGAACGAATTGCTTGCGAGGAATCACGTGAAATTTAACCTATGCAAATTAATTCAACGGATTTCTCTTTGTATGAATTAGGCAGAAATTGTTTAATGTTTATCAGACATTGATGTCCGTATAGATTCGCATCAACGACCAGAAGATGTGTGCATGCAGACGACCTAGCCACGAACACTGACACACACGGCGGGAGAGGGAGAGGGAGCGATAGACACGAACGTGGGTACGGATTACCCTCGCACTCACACACGCTCATGCACCCGTAGACACACGCACGTGTGCACGCACACACGCTCACACACGCACAAACGTACGCACATGCACGCGTACGCAGGTACGAACACACACACACGCACGCACACGCGCACATATACACGCGCACCCCACGCACGTGCGCACACGCGTACACAAACTCACCCGCGCCCACACATGCACGTACGCACACGCACACCTACGCGCACACGTGTGCACAACACACGCACGCACCTACGCACACACATACTCACACGCAAGCACACACGCACCCACAGACGCACACCTGCACGCGCGTACACACACAGAGTGAGACCGAGAGTGAGATTGAGAGTGAGAGTGAGTGAGAGAGTGAGTGAGTGAGTGAGACTGAGTGAGTGAGTGAGTGAGTGAGTGAGTGAGAGAGAGAGAGAGAGAGAGAGAGAGAGAGAGAGAGAGAGAGAGAGAGAGAGAGAGAGAGAGAGAGAGAGAGAGAGAGAG
>NW_014577128.1:676900-682723 GCF_000485595.1 Priapulus caudatus | reverse complement strand
ATAGAACGTTTCGCATAACTTATAGATAAACTTTACACCAACAAAACAGGGGCGGCCGCCACCAGGTGGGGGGCAGCGGGGCGCGGGGGCGGTCGCACGCCGGCCTGCCTTATCATTCTTGCCAAGGGGAAAAATGGGGAAAGAAGAACGGTAAGGAAGGACGGAACAAAATAGAGAAAAAGAAACAGAAAAAAGAAAAAGGGCAAAAAAGAAAAAGAAAAAAGGAAAAGAGAAGAAAAAGAAACGATCTTGCAAGTGTCTTGCCCAATGCACCCCCCCCCCCATCTTTCAAGAAAGGCTAAATGAAGAGAAGATGTCTTGCAAATTGAGAAGGTTAGGGCGGATCGCCCAAAAAATAAGTGACTGTAGCCTACAATCTGGGACCACTTTCATCGAAAAAAATCGTAAAAAATTTAAGTGATCGCAAATTGTCAATTCCATATAAACACCTGCTGCTTATTTGATAATCCGCATGTCAATGTTAATTCCTTGGGAGTCCCAAGTGGGACCATCATTTGTCGATGAGTGCGTTTGTCCCGGGCGGAAAGGTAGGCACACTTGTGGGTGTTAACAAACTTATAAATTATAATTTACAAAGGTCAGACTGACCTTCTAATAACTACTCTTATATGCTATTCGTATCTTTTACCTCCGGCCGAACGAAGTGGAGCGGAGGTTTATGCTGATCGGGTCCTGTGCGCAATTCGTGTAACACGTTAGCTGTGCTGGTGTGTGGTGTGCTGTGTGTGTGCTGTGTGTAGGGTGCTGACTGTGTGCTGTGTCGTGTGTGTGATGTGTGTGTGTGTGTGTGTGTGTGTGTGTGTGTGTGTGTGTGACGCCATCGAGATTAGCGCGTCAGCGAGCGAGCCAGCCCACAGCCGCGCTGCTGCTGACTGAGCGGCCGCAGCGAGCACTACATATACGCTGGCGTATATCGCTGCGCCTTATTCGTGTGTTCGCTCGAGTCGTATGGCGTTATGGCGCTATCGTGCGCTGCGTCGGCAGGTATGCTTCTCTCCGTGAGTGCCTCTGTCTAGTTTTAGTTTAGTGTGTGTATTGCGCACGCGCGCGCGCGCGTGTGTTGTGCGTGCTGTCAGTCGTGTTGTGCTGGCGTGTGCCGTGCGTTCATCTCTCATCCGGTGTCGCATTGAGCAAAGGATGTGACCTATCGAAAGCGTTGCGTCCGACGTGGTGTTTCCAGCGCGTGGCAGGCTGGTAGCGGCGTGGCCAGAAATCACTGGAAGCGTCTTATGCAACTGACCAACCGTGTTCAGCACGGTGAGGCTGAGATTCAATGAGCGTGTACCAAACCCTTTTCGATAGCTCCGGCTGCCGCGCGCGGTCGGGGCGATGCGCAGGAACACACAAGCTATCGAAGTAACGGGCAGCCTCGAGGGCGCCGTGGTGTACTCAATAGTATAGCGCTGGCCACCTTTCGATACTCGCGCGCGTACACACAGCTAGTCGCAAATAAAGACAGCAAATAGCTCACTAGCGTTAAAGTATAGGTTGACCAACCTTTTCGCATAGCTCGCGTCGGCAGCGTAGCACACACGCTATCGAATAGGCCAGCCAGCTACGGCACGTTAGATTAAAGGTATAGGGTTGACACCAAGACCTCTTGCGATAAGCTCGCCAGCGGCGGTACACACAGCTATCCGAATAAGCCAGCAGTACTCACTCACGCGATAAGGTATCTAGGGTATGGAGGCCAACCTTTTCGACTAGCTCGCGAGCGCGTACACACAGCCCTATCGAATAGGCCCAGCCAGTACTCACTAGGCTTTAAACGTATAGGCTTGACCCACCTTTTCGATAGCCTCGCGCCGTACACACAGCTATCGAATGGCAGCCAGTTTACCTCACTAGGATTTAAAGCTATACGGCGGTGACCAACCTTTCGGATAGCTTCGCGCGCGTGGGACACACAGCTGATCGATAAGGCCAGAGCCCAGTACTCCACTAGGATTAACGTACTAGCCGGCCTGACAACCCTTTTCCGACTAGCTCCGCGCGCGCCGTCACACACAAGCCTCATCGCAATAGGCGCAGCCCAGGTACGCTCCACCTCAGGCACTTACAAGCTATAGGGCTGGACCACCTTTCTCGAATAGCTTTCCGTCCGCGCGTCTACACACAGCTCCATCGAACTAGGGCACCGCCACAGCGTTACTCACTAGTCTCTGGAGACAGAATAGCGTTGCGACCAACCCTTTCTCCGGCCATTAGCTCCGCCCGCGCCGTACACACACGGAGGCTACTCGGCACATAAAGGCAGCCAGGTGAGGCTCACTAGGATTAAAGTATCAGGGTTGACCAACCTTTTCCATACGCTCCCGCCGCGCGTAGGCACACCAGCTGATCGACACTACCGCGCAGCCAGTACTCACTAGCCGATTACACAGTATTAGCCGGCCCTTGACCAACCCTTTTTCCATTAACGCCGCCTCCTCCCGCCCTGGCGCCGTACCACACCACCGCTAGTCGAACTCCAGGCCAGCGCGCCGACGTAGCTCACCTACGGATTCAAACGTACTTGCGGACGCGGTTGCGGACCAACACTTCTCCTCGCACTTAGCGCTCGCTGGCCTCGGCCGCGGGTCCACGAGGCACAGCGGTGGATCGCAGGCTAAGGCCAGCCAGTACCTCACTACGGCACATTAACAGGATACGGCGGTTGACAACCCTCTTTCGTACGCTCGGCGCGCCGCCGCGCTCTACACCACCCCTACCTCGAATAAGGCCAGCCCACGTACTCACACTAGGATTAAACGTATAGGGTTGACCAACCCTTCTTCGATAGGCTCGCCGCCGCGTACCACACAGCTATCCGAATAAGGCAGCCCCAGTACTTCACCTATCTATACGATTAAAGCTTACTAGGTTGCCACCAACCTTTTCGACACTCTAGGCTCGCCCGCCGCCGTACCATGCACCAGCCATATCGAATCAAGGCCCAGCCACGTACCTCACTAGCGATTAAAGTCATAGGTGACCCAACTTTTCGATAGCTCGCGCGCGTACCCACACCCTACTCGAATTAAGGCCCAGCCAGTACTCACTGTGGACGGATTCACTAAGATATAGGCGCCTTGACAAACCTTCTTCCGCATAGCTCCGCGCCGCGTACACACAGCTATCGAATAAGGCAGCCGTACGTCACATAGGCATTAAAGTATCAGCGGTTGACCAACCTTTTCGATAGCTCGCGCGCGCGTACACACAGCTATCGGAATAAGGCAGCCACGTACTCACTAGGATTAAAGTATAGGGGTTGACCAACCTTTTCGATGAGCTCGCGCGCGTACACACAGCTATCGAATAAGGCAGCCATAGTACTCACTAGATTAACAGTAGTAAGGGTTGAACCAACCTTTTTCGATAGCTCGGCGCGCGTACACCACAGCTATCCGATAAGGGCCACCAGTAACCTCACCTGAGGTTAAAGTATTCAGGTTGACGCAACCTTTTCGATAGCTCACGCGCGCCGTTACACACAGCTACTTCGCAAGAACGGCACGCCCCACGTACTCACCTAGGACCTTCAACCAGTCACTAGTTGCAACAACCTTTTCGATAGCCTCGCGGCCGCGTACACCACAGGGACTATCGAATAAGGCAGCCACAACTAGGACTCACTATACTATAAGCGATTAAAGCCTACGTAGGCGGTTGCACCAGACCTTTTCGATAGCTCTCGCGCAGCAGGGGGGCGCGGGGGGGGCGGGGTGCTGGTGGGGCGGGGCGAGGGCGGGGGGGTGCGGGGGGGTGGGGGGCGGCTTGGGAGAGGCCCGGCGTACCACATGGCACAGCTACTCGAACTACCAGGCCAGCCCAGTCACTCACTACACGGATTAACCAGTCAATAGGTTCCGTTGACCCAAACCTTTTCGACTAGCTCCTCCGCCACCTGGCGCGTCACACCACTACACACACCTAGTCCGCAATAAGGACACGCCAAGGTAACTACACTTAGGACAACTTAAGTATAGGCGTCTGACCAACCTTTTCGATACGCTCCGCTCCGGCGCGGCCCGGCCCCCGTACACCAACAGCCCTACTCGAATAAGCGCGCCAGCCCAGTACCTCCACTAGGATTAAAGCCGCTATCAGGCAGGCCCAAACCTTGTGGTCGAGGAGCTCGCGGCGGGCGTACACACAGCTAGTCGGAGGATAAGGCCAGCCGTACTCCACGTAGGATGTAAGGAGATGCCTATGAGGGGCGGGGTTGGACCAACCTTTTCGGATAAAGCTCGCGCGCGTTACACACAGCTATCGGGAATAGGCAGCCGGAGTACTCACGTATGCGGTTTTAGAAAGGTCGTATAGCGCCGGGTTGGGCCAACCTTTTTCGGAGTGAGCTCGCCGGGCTGCGCGAGGCGGCGAGTGGCGGCGGTGACACACAGTATCGAATATTTATTAATACGTTACTAATACTAATACGTCCAACTCGTTATGAATACGCTATGTATACGCCCAAAATTGAAAAAAACATCGATAGTTCAGCGTATGCCAGCGTTTTAGAGAAATTTTGATACGTCCGGCATACGCTGGCTAAATCGTCAATGTGTGACAGGGCCATAATAACTGTTGACGCACGCACGGACGGACGCACGCACGATCATGCGATTCTACAAGCTACGTCAGATGAGCTAAAAAAGTGAACAGAATTACTTATATTTTTTATTATTTACGGTGACGTAATCACTTTAACAGGCGCTTTATATACTGAATCGGCTTACAAACCTAGAACCCCATATTCCGAGAATTCGGATTCGGTTGCCCTCGTTCCAAACGTCATTGCTTGATGTTTCCAATACCGCGCGAGTGAGCGAAGGTATAAGTGAAACACTGCAGCATATGCTGCATATGGATAATAGTCCATGAGCCAAACAACTTTTCATTTCCAAGTTGGGGGCAAATGCTACCATGCATTTTCTGAAAGCCCTTGGTGTGTAGATCAAGAAAATATGTGATAGCTTTGTCAGATCGGTAGCTTAAAGGGGTTACGTGACTTTAAAGTCAGTAATTTATGCAAATTTGGCTGATTTATACTAAATGTTTAAAAAATCATATCTCGTTCTGATTGCAAGGTAATTCTGTCATCTCTTCAACTATTAGTTAGGTTTATGGTGAGGTTCATCTTTGCAACAAAGGTTTTTGATTATCGGATGTTGAAGTCACGTGATAATAATATTATTTCTCAAAAATATGTAAAATTATAGGAAAAGTATCATTATACTTTAAGTTTAAATGATCCACGAAAATGACTTAATATCCCACTAAAAACAATAATTAATAATTTTGGATTTTATTGTTAATAATCCTGACCGTTTTCTTTTGTATTTTCGTGACATTTGTAAGATTTATATAACATTTTATAAACCGGGTATAGTTTTGGTCACCCTGTGGTAGAAACAAAGAATTCTAAAAACGTGTATTTTTCAATTATTACATTTATTTTACAAGATTAAATTTAAAATATACTACTCTTAAGCAATTCTCTGACTAGATACGCTAATTAAATCTTTAGAGACTGATCAATATTAGACACTCTACCACATTGTTTACTAACCTTCAGGTAGCTGAACCGTGACGTATTGTATACCAATACGAGCGGACGGACGGGCGGACGGACGGAGGGAAGGAAGGAAAGATAGACGGATGGATGAATGGATGGATGGATGGATGGATGAATGGATGAATAAATGGATGGATGGATGGATGTGGATGGATGGATGGATGGATGGATGGATGGATTGATGGATGGATAGATGGATGGATGGATGGATGGATGGATGGATGGATGGATGGATAGATGGA
>NW_014577128.1:673957-676890 GCF_000485595.1 Priapulus caudatus | reverse complement strand
GTACAAATCCTGTACACGCCCCTGCCGAGCAAATTGCTAACATTGAAAAACGAACCCCCCCCAACATAAAGCTGGCTACGGGCCTGTGTAGACCACCGCTGCGATGAGGGCGACAGCAAATATCTTTCTTGGAATTGTGAAAAAGCTCCAAAAGGGTTGTAACCTGCTTTGCCACTCAATTATATAATTTAACCTATGCATCAGGTGACGTTTTGTTCGACATTTCAATCGATGACGTAATATAACAGTGGCGCGCCGCGTGGATGTTATTTGTTTATAAACAATTTAGTCTGGTCTGACTGACTCTCTCGCCCCTCTCTCTCTCTCGCTCTCTCTCGCCCCCCCCCCTCTCGCTCTCTCTCGCCCTCTCTCTCTTTCTCTCACTGCAATAAAAAAAATGTTTAGTGAAATGATGTGTACGCAACTGTATATCTGCATTATGGTAGTTATACGCCCCTGACAGGTGCATGTTGTACAACAGTAGTAGAGGGCGTCGATCTATATAGGCAGCACAGCCTATAGAGTGCTTCTATATAAAGAGACTGCCAAGCAGGCCTGAATAAGCATTGAACATAAATTAACAATGCCAGCTCTCTCCTTTCTTCTTAATTGCAAATTTGAGGCTTTTTCTACTGCGATCTGCAGTGTTGATTTGTCTATTTGATCAACTTTGTCTTTTTTCGTCTTCGATATAATCCCTTCGACCTTGAAGATTAACATTTATGAGGTTATGAGGTTATGACGCGCATTTCTAGCAAGTAGTCGGATGCCGTTTAAAACTCGACAACGGCCGAACGGTCACCATGGCTACGCAACTTGACGGGATGGTGCACGATGCATCAACCTTAATTGCCTGCATAATGCAAATTACTGCACTCTAGTGCCAAATTTTACCGCAAAATATCCAAAGAAGGTATTTTTCAGAGACGAAATACGCAACATTGTATGGCGAACATTTGGCGGAAGGCTAGGCTTACTGCTGTATATGCCACCTTTAGAGGGCACGCAACGGTAGCCTTCTGCCAATGTTGCACTATAGATAGTTATCTGGTAGTATTCCTTACCCAGTAACTACCTAGGTAGTTTTCGGGACGGCACAAGACTAATCCTTATCGCCGTAACTAGCGATCCGGACCGTCATCTCAATAGCTAGAAAGAGACCCGAGCGTCAAGTGAGAAGGCTATCCCCCTTTCTCTCTCTTGCTCTCTGCGTCGATCTCCCTCTCTCTTTCGCATTTTCTCTCCCGCCCTGTCTCTCCAACAACGTCCAATTTCGGCACAGTGATGGCTTTTCCTACCATGATGCTATACACCGACTATCACGAGCCTAGGTCGAGCCGTTTAGATTTGTGCCGCAATCATAATAGTTCCATCGAGCCAAACAACTTTCATTTCCAATTGGGGCAAGATGCTACCATGCATTTTCTGAAAGCCCTGGCGTGTGAGATCAAAAAATATGTATTAGTCTTTGTAGATCGGTAGGCCTTAAGGCGTTTACGTGACTTAAAGTCCAGTAATTATGCAAATTTGGCTGATTTATACTAAATGTTATAAAAAATCATATCTCGTTCTGATTGCAAGTAATTCTGTCATCTCTCAACTATTAGTAGGTTATATGGTGAGCTCATCTTTGCAACAAGAGTTTTGAATTATCGGATTGAGTCACAGTTATAATAATATATTCTCAAAAATATGTAAAATTATAGAAAGTATCATTATACTTTAAATGATCCACGAAAGGACTTAAATACCACTAAAAAACAATAATTAATAATTTTGGATTTTTATTGTTATAATCTGACCGTTTTCTTTGTATTTTCCGTGACATTTGTAAGATTATATTACATATTTATAAAACCGGTGAAAAAAAAAATAGTGTTTGGCACCCGTGGTAGAAACAAAAGAACTTCTAAAAACGTTATTTTTCCAATATTACATGTTATTACAAGTATAAATATTAAAAATATACTACTTCTAAACAATTCTGACTAGATACCTAATAAACTTTTAGAGACTGATCAATATAGACAACTCTACCACATTGTTTACTAACCTTCAGGGTAGCTGAACCGGACGTATTTGTTATACCAATACGAAGCGGACGCGACGGGCGAGCGGACGTGAGGAAGAAGGAAAGATATACGGATGATGAAATGGATGGATGATGGATGATGGGATGGATGGATGATGATGAATGATGAATAATGATGATGATGGAGATGGGATGGATGGATGAGGATGGATGGATGCATGATAGATGGATGCATGATGAGAGGATGGATTGATGGATGATGGATGATGTGATAGATGGATGGATGATGGATGCGGGCGCAGTGCGATCATGGGGTTTAATTGGCTAGAATGGCATGATGGATAAATTAATAGAATGATTGATAGGATGGATAAATTAATAGAGAGGATGGAATGGATAAAATTAAAAGGATGGATTGGATAAATTAATAGTAATGGATGGATGGCAATAAATAAATAGGATGGAGAGATAAATTAAATATGAGGTATAGATGACGGACCGAGACGACGGGCGGAGCGGGACGCGACGGACGAGCGGACCCAAGAATAATATGAAGGAGTGAATATAGTATAAGTTCTATATATATTCTATGGGAGTGACAGACGAGACGAATGGGAAGGAAGACGGACGAGAAGGGATGGACGACAAATGAATGAAGACGGGTGAATGAAAGCCACAATATATAATGCGCAATATAATGCGGCATTAAATAAATATATATATAGATATAATGACATATTCTATATATTAATAATATAAATGAAACATAACCTCCTTGCAACCCTTGGCCGGAGGTAAAAAGAATGAAAGAAAGAATCAGATGAGCTGTTGAGTTGATATAATATATATCAGAGAGATAATAGGCTAGATATTTCTACTCCTGATCATATATATTAAATAT
>NW_014577128.1:659922-673932 GCF_000485595.1 Priapulus caudatus | reverse complement strand
TTCTGCATTTTCCTTCCTTATACCTAATTAACGAGGATATGTTCCCCCTTCTTTTACACCTCTTGACCTTTGACCCCCGCTTCGACAGCATTCCCAACTCGTTTTCGGATTACCCACCCTACGTCCCGACTTTTCGAATCCGTACGGGTCGAGCCGTTTAGATTGTATGGCCCTGTCACACATTGACGATTTTTAGCCAGCGTATGCCGGACGTATCAAAAATTTTGTGATATCGCTGGCGTACGTCGAATAAGTTATGGTGAAAGCTTTGTATAAGTTAAGAGCACGCTGAAGCACGCTGAAGCACGCTGTAGCACGCTTGAAGCACGCTGGTATACGTCGTAGTACGTGCGAGGTGTCGAAAAATTTTTGAAGCATGCCTCAAAATTTTCCACGTATGCCAGCGTACCCATGACGTCCGCATACGCGGGCCGATGAAGTTGTAGGGTAAGTTATGCGATGCGTTGACACACGTTCCACACACGTTACTTGCCAAGTTTACTATTTAAGTCGAAATGTACGTCGAATAATGTCTAGCGCATTACCAAAACTTATTTCTAACTTAATGAGTAAACGTGCTTTCGAACCTATGTGTAACTTGTCTCCAACGCATATTGACGTATTGACGTGTTCCGGACGACCACAAAAACTTACTCAACGTGTTTCTAACATTACAGCTACCGTATAATGGCGTATTGGCAGCGTTTAGGGGAATTAAGTATATAAAAATGTAATTGGCATGTTGATACTGCGACGGTGATGTTTGATACTGCGATGTCTAGTGGCGTTATGATTTGAATCGTCGAGCGGGAGAGCCTTTTTATAGGCTACGACACGTGATCGTCGGCGATACGCTGCCGCGCGCTATGCATAAGTTAGACTATCGTTGGGCATAAGTTGTGAACGCCGGCTGAAACGAACGGCGGCCGCCAAGGGTATTTTGTTAGGGGGGGGGCGAAACGAGGTGCGTGTACAGGAGCACGCGAAGGGGGGGTCTGGGGGGCTCTCCCCCCGATTTTTTTTGAAATTAGACCCCCTCAGATGCGTTTTCTGCGCGAGTAGGGGGGGGGTCCGGACCTCCTGGACCCCCCCTGTACACGCCCCTGATACCGTGTGCGCTTGCACTGACGGGTGGGGTCCAGGGGGTAGATTCATGATTCATCAAGCTGCGTACGCAAAATATTTTGCGTAAATCTTGTGTACGCAATGCGACGTTGCTTAGTTGCGATTCAACAACACAGGCTATGTTAGTAAATTTTCGTACGATTTCGCGTACGCCAGGCGAGGCCGTTTTAGGGCGATTCATCAAGCTAAAATTTACGTAAACCTTTGCGTAACTTAACACGAGCTGACGAGGTGCCGTAAACACTCGAAATTTCCGCAGGTGTTTCCAGCATACCGCAGCATGCATTATTTTATTGAGAAAACATTATAAAATTACTACTCAACTAAAATAAATAAATAATACTATACTACACAGACAGGCGGCGCCTTTGACGCTTTTTTTGGTCATAGCTCTTGGCATTGGTTTTCGTTATAAGCGAGTTCGTAGTTAGCGTGGTACGTGCACACGCCGTGCGCACTGTAGCGTTCACACCACGCACTGATACGTGCACACAAGCACGCACGTGTTACGTAACAGCAGCACGCCACGCAACGCCCGTGTAACGTACGACAAGCACGCACGTGTCGTGCAGCAGGCAACACGCACGCTACCGCACGTGTATATTGCATACTCACTGGCTGGTGGCGGTCGCGCTGTTGTCAGCACGTCGCTGGCTCTAGTAGCGCGCTGTCGCGCGTGTCGTTTTTATAGTGAACGTAACACAGACAGGGTGACTTCCGGATAGAGCCACACACACGAGCACGACCACGCGCACGCACACACACACTCACTGGGGGGGGGGGGCACTGAGGTATAAGGACATATGGGATGTGGCGCTAGGATGGGTGACTTTTGTGCGCGCGCGCACACAAAACAAATAAACCAACAGACAAACACAATCAGAAAATAGACATGTTTAATTTAAAGCCTGCATAATTGTGTATGCCATAGTTTTGTGTGCGCAGTTTGAGTGTTTGTGTGTGTTGGGGGGGGGGGCGGTTCGTGTGTGAAGGGTTCGTGTGGTTAGTGTGCGCGCGCGCGTGTGTGTGAAATGTGAATACGGGTATACGTACGTGCACACGAGTGGAGGGATGCATACATGCGTGCGTGCTGACGGCTCTGTTCCCGGTATTCACTCTGTGTTCTCGGCTCACGGTACGGCGATATTGCCCGCTCCCGCCCCCCATTCACAATCATAGACAGCGGCGAAACAAATAACGGTATAACACCGTTGGCCTACCTCGTTCGGCCCGCACACACACACGCACGCACGCACGCACGCACGCACATCCATCAATTCATTCATTCATCCACCCATCCATCCTTCCGCCCGCCAGTACGCGGACGCGCGCACAGGGACGTGTAGATCTACACAAGAGAATAAAGGTAAGGAGTAAAGGTAAATAGTGACAGATACCCTATGCACGCACATGCCCCTTCTTTTTCCTATTTGTCTTTTTCTTCTCCCCACATCGCTCCTTTCTTATTAGTGTTCTATTTTCTTCTTCTTCACCATCTTCCTTATTCTTTCTTCAATTAAATATTCTTTCTGTTTTGGTACTATCAATACATACACTGAACTAAATATGTGTATAAATAGTATATGCAGCTAGATAACTAATACTACAAAAGTTTGACAATCGCCCTTATTTACATTGTGGCTCTCCAGCTTCTTTTGTTCTTCTTTATCTTTTCTCATTTTCTGCGCCATTTTCATTATTCATTCTTATTCGTCTGTCGCGACTGCTGCTGCTACTGCTACTGCTCTTAACGTAGAGATAATTTAACCGCGGTAAAATTATAGCCCTTTTTACCCAATCAGATGCCTTGTTACACATAATTCGTGTTTAATTACATACATTTTATTACTGAAATGGTCCAACAATGTCACAAACTACATCCTCAGCAAAGTGTATACAAAATGGCTCTTTACACTTGCTTAGCACAGGGGGAAGCAACGAACCTATTTGTATGTGTAGTCTCAATATAGAATGGCACACATAATACATATTGCATTGAACATTTAAACCTATCTTCAAGTGTAAATAAACGCTCATTATACTTGATTAGCACAGGGGGAAGCACCAGTACTTGTATTGCTATAACCACGAACCTATTTGTATGTATATTGTTAGTATGGATTCATAATTCATCTTGTAACTAAACAACCAAACTGGTAGAACTCGGCAACCTTGGTGAGAACTGGCAATATATATTAAACTCGTTATTTAAGCGGTGTTAGTAGGATTATACATCCTCGATAGCATGACAGCTCTCTGTGCTGATCACACACCCATTAGATTCTACAGTATCCTGTTCACTGCTCACAGTTTCACTTAGTACCCCTAGGTGGCGCAAGCATACTATGGCTGCGGCATGCTCAGCGTATTTCTTGCTCTTGGCCCTGAAGCAACAAAAAATAGGCAGGATTACCTTAGAGAAATAAACACTGATTAATGTAGTCATCAGTCTGTGGTAATATCTATACAAATAAAATCAAGAGCACACACACTACAGACCGAACAACAGTGAAAACTGAAAACCAGTTCTGTCAAATTAAGTAACGTTATGCACGTAGTTTGAACAATGTACTATATGATCCTTGATGCTCATTTGATGAAACATGTTAATGTAGACATAGTTATGACTCTCCACTTATGCTAGCTATGGTATTAGCATGACCAAATATAGACTGTGGTGCTATGGGCCACCTCTTGTAAATTGGGAAAGAAAGTAATAAAGAATTACATTACTTACATTACGTGTGTATTGTTACTAAATTTTCGACTAACAATAAGACATAGGTTTCAATTGTTGTGAGAGAGAGAGAGAGATAGAGAGAGAGAGAGAGAGAGAGAGAGAGAGAGAGAGAGAGAGAGAGAGAGAGAGAGAGAGAGAGAGAGAGAGAGAGAGAGAGAGAGAGAGAGAGAGAGCGAGAGAAAGATAGAAGAGAGAGAAAAGGAACAGTCTCTCTATTGTTATAAATCTATATTATAATCACTACAAGCTTACTAACTCATAATCAATCTGCACATCAGGGTAATTAAGTATTTAGAGACTGAGCTAGATGTATGCTGGTCATCCTGAGCCATCTCCTGGCAGTAAAAAAACCACCCGATGCCCGCATATGCACTCACTGTGTCATTTATAAAGCTATCAAATGGCACCCTCCATCTTACCAGAGGGATGATGAATACTTTTTGCCATCAAGTTCAACAGTTGATCTGAACTGACGATCACTCGGCCTCTCCTCGGTATGGAACGGTGCCGGTGGCTGCCTCACCCGCCGCCGCCACTCTAGCAGCAAAGTCTTTGGCAGCTTGTCTTCTCTGAAGTCACTCCTGCAGGCAGCATATTAAGTGTTGCACTGAATGATACCATACTAAAACAGCCTTCATGACACACAGATCAGAATCAGTAACGTAGTCACAATCAGAATAAGCAGTAAATATAATCAGAATCAACGTTGAAGCCAACCTGGATTATTGGCACCCGACAATGAGACACGTATAGAAGTAATCAGAGACACAGGCGAGTCACCTACGCACTCACGCGGCGACAAGTCTCGCTCACCTCACAAACTTCACGCGCATCTGGACGTGGTTGTCGTTGTCATCGTCTGCCGCGGCCTTCAGGTGCTTCCTGCCGCCATCATCCGCCTCGCTCGCCGCATGCAGTCGCTTCAGGCTCGTCTCCATCTGCTTCCTCGCTGCCGTCACGTCACGCAGGTAACCTTCCATGTCCCACAGCTGGCTGCAGCAGACGGACACGCTCACTACATTGCACGCGGCGCAGAGTGAGGAGCATCCCGACATTGAGCGGGATTTTTGCTACGAGCCTCGAATCTACAGCCATTGCTGTCGGTTATGGGCGTTGCCAACTTAACAGTTGTGCAGAATACTAGATTTTGTATTACTGGTGGTATTACAGGAGGTTGGTAGAAAGAAGAAAAACGCCAAGTTGCCTGCATAAAGTCGATAGTGTAAACCCAGCTTTACCAGATGTCGGCCATCGACTTGGTTGCCTTGAAGCTGAAGCCGAGGCTTGTCTGCAGTTGCTCATGCAGAATCTGCTGGATGCAGTACTTGCTGTTCTCGTATGTGTTGTCATAGTCAACTGCCTGAGAAACAAGACAAACACGTTACTGCTCCATGAAGATAAATATTGCTTGGCATAAGCAACTATTGACATTCTGTCGTATAGGTGTTGCAGGTATTGATATTCTGTAGTGTATGTGTTGGGTTCTTGATATTCTCTGGTTCACACATTGCAATAATTGCCAGTCAGTGGCATATGTTTTGCAAATATTGATATTCTGTGGTAGAAGTGTTGCAATTATTAATATGCTGCAGTGCACGTGTGGCAACTTTATATTATTAAGATAATATGAACTCACATATTTCAAATACGCACGAATAACATCATTGGTCGGAAGAATGCCATCCTTTCTAAATATGGAAGCATTCCACTGAGCAGATCGTGCTAGCATCACAGAGCTGCAACCAGTTTCACTGCGAAATCTCTCCACATCTGCATTGCTAGAGATATCCATTGACCCACCACTGCATTAAAAGCCAAAAGTAACATTTTATACCATGTACACCTCATCAACCGTACCAAAATATAAACATTGCGTCATTAGTATCAACTCTATAATAAACTAAATAGCGATACATCACTTAAGTCGAGCAACATTACTTTGCTATCACAGGTATGCTGATCTGATGGGCTATTTCCCTGATGATGTCATTGTGATTGGCATGCCTTGGCCGCTCCTCCTTGCGCCGACCATGAATAGCGACTGCTGCTACTCCACAGCTCTCCACTAGGTGGCAGAAATGTAGCGTTTCTTCCAGCTGTAAATATAAACACCCCTAGTAGGATTCAAGAAAAGAATACAGCAAGGAGTCGTGCCAGTAATATGACCATGCACTGCCTCTAAATATAGCATTTTGAGCTTATAAACGTCACTCAGAATAGTTCCCAGTTTTTCATATGGATAATGTTTTAAAGTCAAGAGCGTGAGTTCACAAAATGTGTCATAAATAGTAATAAATGCATAAATAGTAATAAATTATTAATGCACATTTCTAGTCCTGCCCGACGTAAAATTCTGAGGTTATTTGTTTAGGGGTATTTTCAACATTTATCTATATGAGTCTGGGTGTTTCATACTTACTGTTGGACATAGCCTGATCTTGCATGTGACAGGTTTCCGCACATTTTCCACCAGAGTCGTAAGAATCTGTGCAACATAAATTTCATCAAACGTTTACATGGAGGAGGTTATCCATAAAATATGCTCTTAATATATGTATCTAATCTATTCATCTGTCTATCTATCTATCTATCAAGCCATCCATCCACATATATATATATATCAGGAGTAGATAATAAGAAAGGAATGTGACTTCAATAAACAAGAAAAATTCGTCATTTACTAGCCTTAGAATACCTACGATTTACTACGCGTAACTCAACCAACTTGAGCTCAAATCGTACACAGTACATTCGCCTAGCATCGTGCGAAATCGTTTCCCCGTATACACCCGCAATCCGTAAGTAGTAAATCGTATGTATTCTAAGGCTAGTAAATGACGAATTTCCCTTGTTTATTGAAGTCACACTCCTTCCCTATTATCTACTCCTGATATATATAGTACATATATATAAAAATTAGGCGTAAAATCACATGAACACCCATGTGGATATGAAAATAAATGTAGAAAAATAGAATAAGGTTTTAAATTTTAATCAGCAGCTTTCGAGAAGTATCGCTCTTCATCAGGCTATGAAATGACAACAAAGTGGAAACAGTTAAAATATAAAACGAAAATTCAATGCGTTGCCATATGATTAATGAATAAAAACAAACAACGACACAATATAAAGAATGAAAGTGTCAATGACACTATAGCTCACATTGGGTGTGATAGAAGAGGGAGATAACATTTAAAATTTGGCAAGTGTTTCATTTATGACGAACCGAAATGTGATCAAATGTCCTTATTCCCTGTTTTATACTAATAGAAATTTCACTGTTTTGTTTCAGGTGTTAGTTTTGATGCGAAAATAAATGTTTGAAACGCTGAAATAACAGTCTGAAATCTGGGCTAGAGACCGCGCTACGCCTAAATGATCGCCATTTTGGTTTTCGATTATCGTGCAAATAAAAGCAATAAAATATTCCAGTCAAATTACTGTAACGAAGAATCTAAAACACAATATTACACATAGGTATGATTAGGTAGGTAGGTAGGTAGGTAGGTAGGTAGGTAGGTAGGTAGGTAGGTAAATTTAACAAAATAAAATGAATCTAGATGGCCATTTTCATTTTTACCAAAGTGGGCATGACTCAAAAGTAGGTCGACTGGCGTGCTCCATTTCTAGTGAAATTGCCAAAATCTACCTAATTTGCATAATTTAAAAAGAAATCAAAACCCGTGTGATATGTTATGGGGCCAGTCCTTATTCATTCACATACCAAAAATGAGCAAAATCCATTAAACCTGAACTGACTGATGGCCATTTCCATTTTTGCCAAAAAGTAGGCGTGGCTCGAAAGTAGGTCAACTGGTGTACTCCAAAATAGGACGTTCACATCTCTCCTATAGGAGTAACAACTGTATGCAATTTGAAACATGTGGGTCAAACGGTTCTTGAGTTATTGTTGACCGTAGGCAGACACTGAAATGCATAGAAAAATTGCTAAAATCAACCTAATTTGCATAATAAATAAAAATAAATAAAAACCCGTGTGATATATTTTGGGGCCAGTCCTTATTCATTCACATACCAAAAATGAGCAAAATCCATTGAACCTGAACTGACTTATGGCCATTTCCATTTTTGCCAAAAAGTAGGCGTACGTGGCTCGAAAGTAGGTCAACTGGCGTGCTCCAACATAGGACGTTCACATCTCTCCCATAGGAGTAACAACTGTATGCAATTTGAAACATGTGGGTCAAACAGTTCTCAAGTTATCGTTGATCGTAGCCAAATGTTGACGGACGGATGGACGGACGGACGTACGACGGATGACACCCCATGGCAATAGCTCATCTTGACGATGTCAAGGTGAGCTAAAAAAAGAACAATATAACCAATGCGCGTTACCAGGAAGACAAATAAAAGACCTATGTTGTCTTGATGTTCTATATGTTATAACTCAGATTTCACTCACATTACCTGCCGAACCTTGTCAGGTTGAGATAAAAGTGCAGCACCCATGCCTCCCTGAAAAATCACCCAGGCAAAGCTTCAATCAATCAGTGATCATCAGCCTATAAATCTGTAGCTGTATCAATACATACTTTGCTACACAAGCATGGCAATATGTAATACTGGAGATTAAGCTCGTCATGCTGACAATATTATAGGCAATACATATCATCTGATAATATTTGATAACACCTGCCTTGATGGAGAACTCCTTTGGACAACCCATGTTGATGTCAATTGCAGCAACATCATTCTCCCTGCCATTATAGAAATTAATAATAAAAACTGTCTACCTATTAATTAATTGAAGATAACATGCATAAATGAAAACGTCAATGACACTATAGCTCACCTTGGGTGTGATAGAAGAGGGAGATGATATTTAAAATTTGGTAAGTGTTTCATTTATGACGGACCGAAATGTGATCAAATGTCCTTATTCCCTGTTTTATACTAATAGAAATGTTACTGTTTTGTTTCAGGGTTAGTTTTGATGCGAAAATTAATGTTTCAGATGTGAAAGTCTGAAATCTGGGCGAGAAATGATGCTACGCCTAAATGATCGCCATTTTGGTTTTCGATTATCGCGCAAATAAAAGTAAAATATTCCAGTCAAATTACTGTAACGAAGAATCTAAAACACAATATTACACGTAGGTATGAATAGGTAGGTAGGTAGGTATGTAAATTTAACAAAATCGAATGAATCTAAATGGCCATTTCCATTTTTGCCAAAAAGTAGGCGTGGCTCGAAAGTAGGTCGACTGGCATGCTCCAAAATAGGACGTTCAAATCTCTCCAATAGGAGTAACAACTGTATGCAGTTTGAAACGTGGGTCAAACGGTTCTTGAGTTATCGTTGACCGTAGGCAGACACTGAAATGCATAGTGAAATTGCCAAAATATACCTAATTTGCATAATTTTTAACAAATATCAAAACCCCTGTGATATGTTTTGGGGCCAGTCCTTATTCATTCACATACCAATAATGAGCAAAATCCGTTGAACCTGAACTGACTTAAGGCCATTTCTATTTTTGCCAAAAAGTGGGCGTGGCTCGAAAGTAGGTTGACGGGTGTGCTCCAAAATAGGACGTTCACACCTCTCCCATAGGAGTAACAACTGTGCGAAATTTGAAACATGTGGGTCAAACGGTTCTCAAGTTATCGTTGACCGTAGCCAAATGTTGACGGACAAACGGACGGACGCCGAACAATGCCCCATGGCAATAGCTCATCTTGACGATGTCAAGGTGAGCTAAAAACGTGGAATTTATAAACAACAGCAATTGATTGTAAATGAAACATTGCAATGTGTTGCCTAGCAAATTCTTTACCTCTAAAAACTCTCTAATTTCTAAACTCATTAATAATTGCTGCTTACACTAGTTTTGCAACTTTCAAAGATCTGGCAGCATCAGATGTTCCCTGGAAAAATATTGAAATAACTGATTGTTAAACTAGTTATTATTCAATATTAAGGTATTACTGAGATACACCTTTGAATACATGTTAATTCATCACAATCAAGACTAATAGATTATATCAAAATAATTATCATTCATTTTGCTCACTGATAAATTCCTGATAATTATATACCATTTGAAAGACAACTTGGTTTGCCTCTTTTTCACATGTTCGGAAGACAACAGATCCATCTTCCTGGACAAAGTCTATAGTTCCAAGCAGTTCTGTAAAAGAGAAAAGATTAGTGTTGCATGCTTCAACCCCTAGTGAGTTTGGACTTTATATAACAAACATCAGAACAAATTTGACAGTTATCACTACTTTTTTTGTAAATGTATGCTTCGGGTGGCTAATGCAAATCTCTGCGAAGCACTGTCAGTGGTTAATGAACACCATCCTGTAAAAGGATTGTAAAGTGTGACCATGAAGCCATTTCAAAAAAGCTTTAATAATGCATCAAACCTTACCATTAACTGTTCTTGTGCATTGCAACATCTTATGATCAATCAGCTCCTACAAATGATCAGTAATCACTATAATTCACAAACCTGTTAGAAAAGCTAGAATAGAGCCGCTAAGACTAATTGGCCAATTAAAAGAACGGTTCCAAAATTATCCTCAAGAGAGTTATCCGCTATAGCTCTGGTAACAGGCTAGTAATTCAATAAGTTATTTATATGGAGACACACTGAAGAACAGTAAAAGGAATTAAAAAACACTGCCCTTGTAATCATTCTTGGTTGGAGTAACTTGGCCTTTGAACCTGTATTTTATTCAGGGGTGGTCGATATGGTAGCCAAAAAGGTGCCATTGGCTAGACGTTACAATTAAATGAGTTGATTTATACAAGTACAACCCAAATCGTAAAGCAATAAAACAAAACAAAAGAAATAACTTTTTTTTACATTTGCATATTAGTATTATTACTGCAATAGGGTGGTAATGTTACAGACAAGACTGAGACAACAGGATGGTTTAAAGAGTATTTGACTAGAGTTTTATAAGTGTGATAAATATATAATAAACCACACAAGAAATTATCTTGAATTTATTTGTTTATCAACAATCATTGGATGGAGTGACATTAATGGAGTGACAATGCACACAGTCAGCATTCGACAGTAGCCTTATATGTTTTATAGCACTGATACTGACCTCACCATATACAATGTCAGCACCATAGTCCAGCGACAGCATTCTCATAGGTAGTGTTCCAATTCTCACCATGGGTGCAAGTATTACTGCATTCCGATAGTTGAGTGTGTTGTTGCTCATATTCACTACGAATATCAAAAAACGTTATTACGGTAAAGAATAATTATCACGTGCCTGTAATTCAGGGAAAAAATGTATTTTTCGGGGGCTACTTTTCAAGCTTGCGTGCATGAAAATAACACTCTAAAATTTGGTTTGCATTGAACGCTATGCAAATTTCCGGGGGCTTTTTTTGGCATTTCCGGGGCTCTTTTTGGCATTTCGGGGGCTAAATCGCCCCGAGCCCCCGTGTATTTTTTTCACTGTAATGTAATTACAATTTAACAACTGGCAGAGCAATTAGGAGCGACGAGTCGCTGAAAATCAAAACAGTTTGATTTCTTGCAACTAGTCGCAAGCGACCAGAATCACTACGGGTTGCAGTTGCACATTCCCGCAGACGTGGCGATTTCGCAGCAATTTTTACAGCAATTCTAGAATCACTGTTGAGTTGCCTGAAAAAGTCGCAGGTCTGCGCTAGGCTTTAGCGAGTCACTGAGTGCACCTGGTCTGGTGTGGCGAGGAAACACAGAACAAGCCTTATCGCGAATCGGTAAATATCACCAGATGGCACACCACCACAAAGCATGATGGGATGGAAAATGGGGCATTGATCAATCGGTACCGCGCATACTGACGACTATTGCGTGCAGCCGGCTATACGCACGGCTATGGGCGATAGAAAAGTGTACTAACTATCATATCTCGCGAACGAGTTGAGTTACATTTCTAGAAATCTAGATGCATATATATAAACACGCCTTAGCAATAATCTCTGTGAATTTTGAGTTTATTGAAGTACGATTAGTCTAATTAATTAGCAAATATATGCGCGCGTTATCAGCGTTATGCTAACCGCTCGCAGCGCTATTGTCCCTTTTCCTATCCCATGACGCAATACGGTTCCGATTCGCGATAAGGCTTATGCCTGGGTACTGCAACTTTAAAGTGAGCCTGCTCGTGGACTTGTACTTGTCTTGTTGCTTCAATGTATTATGTAGTAGTCGGTATCATTATCAAGGAACTATATACGATATACAACATGTACACTTGTAACGTGTAGCGTATATACATGACAAGGAGAATCGGGCAACCTGACAGTGACAGGCCATATCATGCAACAAAATGTAAACAGTGTATTGTGTAATACACCACGACCTCAGGCTCACAGGCACTTTGCTCTCGCGGCGTGCACTGTTGTACGGTTACACTTATATATATAGTGTAACTCTATATATATAATTATAAGTGTAAGCGTGCAACAGTGCACGCCGCGAGGGCAAAGGCCGCCTGCAGCGTATATGGTTGGAGAAATGCTATCCCCCGGGCGTGGAGAGACAGTACCGCAACGTGGCAGCACTAGTGTTAGGATTAGGGTTAGTATCAGGGTTAGGGTTTGGGTTAAGGTTAAGGTAGGGTTAGAGTTAGGGTTAGGGTTAGGGTTTTTGCATCATGATATCTGTCCCCACACCATAGATTAATTTTTGTGGATGACACCCCTATATATAGATATCCGATATATAGATATTTAGTAGTGTTGTCAATCGGTTGTAATTTCGTAATCGATCATCGGTTGGACCCAAGTAACCGATGATCGGTTACAATCGGTTACTAGGGGTCTTGAATGCCTGCGTGTGCGTAACGCCGTGTGCATGTGCGTGTGTGCATGTATGTGCTTGTTTCGCCCTGTTTACTGTTTGTTTTGCATTGTTTACTACTGTGTGTATAATACATGTATGTTAATAAAGGATAACTTGTATAGTAGCGATGATATATCTGATTCTCATCACTTTTCCAAGTTTTCTTGTTCAAGTTTTACATTTATTTCTTCTTTTTTTTCTTTTGATGAAATCGATTATGGATTTTGATAACCAAGCGCTTGGATCAAGCCACCGTTCAACCGATGATCGTGACATTACTAATACTAATATTTAGTGTTACAGTTAGTGTTGGAGTTAGGGTTATTGTTACTGTTAAGTTTTGAAGTATACGTCAACTGCATCACGTGACTGTCCCTCCACGCCCGGGAGATAGCAACACCCATATGGTTGCACGTAGGATTTGGACGGAATTTACAGGAAACTGTCGGCAATAATAATTAATAGCACAAAAAAAATAGGTGAAAGAGAGTATACTACCTATAGAAACATTAAGAATTTGGTAGATGGTAAATATATTTCGTATTTAGTTAGCATTATATTTTATTGAAACGCTTCAAGTGCCTGTGGGGACATAGACTATTGAGTAGACTATTGACATAGACCCTATGTCTATGAGTATGACTATGAGTATGAGTATGAGTATGAGCCACACTGACACTGTCAGTGTCATGCAAATAGAGATCATAGACTGTACTGTGTACACCTTTGGCTTTACTTTAGGCTTTACTCTGAGCATTTAACTAGTATTTTAGACCGATTACCTAGCTAGATGTCTTCTTATATTCACGTGGAGTTATTTTAAGAAAATTCTTGGCAATAACAAGTTTTACATCATAGAAATAGAAATGTGTGTAAGGAGCCACAGATGTTACAAAATTTACCAAAACATTGAACGCAACTGGCGCCATCTCGCGTCAATAATCATTAGCACAAGCTAATAACAGATGGCGTTATGATCGGCCTTGTTGCTTTGGAAACAGATGTGTCAAGATGGCCAACTCAAGAAGGCAAAGTCAAATTTTTAGCGTAACGGATACTGAAAGCGTGACAGGTGCAATAACAACAGAACAAGCACTAGATATAGCGGGCGAACTAGATGACGAACAGCTACATCTACTAGTTGAAGAAACTTTGTATGTTAATAGCGCACGAAGGGTCGTTGTCGTAACAGGTACTACAGATATGTACCCGAGGTATAGTTTTAGGTTGTTTACAGTTTAGTATTATGTTTATATTTTTATATGAGGTATGTTTAGGGTTAGGGTTAGGGTTAGAGTTAGGGTTAGGGTTAGGGTTAGGGTT
>NW_014577128.1:647301-659764 GCF_000485595.1 Priapulus caudatus | reverse complement strand
CGTGACAGGTGCAATAACAACAGAACAAGCACTAGATATAGCGGGCGAACTAGATGACGAACAGCTACATCTACTAGTTGAAGAAACTTTGTATGTTAATAGCGCACGAAGGGTCGTTGTCGTAACAGGTACTACAGATATGTACCCGAGGTAGTTTTAGGTTGCAGTTTAGTATTATGTTTATATTTTTATATGAGGTATGTTTAGTGTTAGGGTTAGGGTACACTTCTGTAGTACAACTCTGGTACACTTTGTGTATACATATATGTACCTCGGGTACATATCTGTAGTACCTGTTACGACAACGACCCCTTGAGCGTTAATAGCTCATAATAGTCATGATATTATTATTATATAATTATTATTATTAATAGGCAGTAGGGCCTATAATAAATTAATATTAATAATAAGTAGGCCTAGGCCTATTACTTACTATTAGTATTAGTAATAGTATTAAGTGTAAGTCATTGTAAGTGTAAGTAAGTAGTACTAAGTCAGTAAGTGTAGGGCCTACTGTAGACAGTCTCTGAATCTGTAGTAACCTAATAATAGTATAAATATAAAATTAAAATAGTAATATAAAAATTTAACAGGGCCTAAATAATAATTAAATTATAAATATCAATATTATAATTTTTGTTGTTTCCGTCATTCTATGAATAGTACTATTACTAGGACTATGAGGTTTCGGTTTAGCTCTACTGCTGTACTAACCCATTTGCTCCCGCTACAGCCGGCTACAGTACAGAGTTCTAGACTGGCACAGGTATCCAGTAGGCAGTACCCCTGTAACGAGAGCGAAGGGGCTACACCGGTAGAGGCTGAGCCTGAGGTTATGACAATGGCCTGAATGGGGTTAATAATCACAGTGAATGAACAATATGATAATTAACCCCTTTCAGGTCATTGTCATAAACTCATAACCTCAGGGTCAGCTAGCCTCTAGCTCTACCGGTGTAGCCATATCACCGTCCAGTCTAGATATTCCAATAAGGTCCAGCCTAGACATACAGCAGTGGGTTATATGTTATTATATCCATCGTGGTGCAGCGCTGGTGCCATGGTGGCCTGGTTGAGTCTACTTAATTATGAGACCACAAGCTCCAAACTTTGATGAAAGGCTTATTCCACCCCCATCCTAGCATAGCTGTTGCATCTTTGAGCAGGGAAATTTATTATTTAATGTCCCAATTCATTCTTATAGCTGATGCCTGCTGTCAAAAGTGGTTCAGAGCATTGGGGGTAGGGTTAACCACCTCATAGCTAGGCTAACCAGGTGCAAGTAAGGTTTGTATGGTAGATATATAACTTGCTATTAGTAAGGCTGAGAGGGTTTATGTCCCCCAGGGTACTGCCGGAACGTACCCTGGTACTATCTAATATGCCGGACCGTACCTCGCCTACTCCACTAACGAGTCTAGGAAGCACCTACGCCTACTCCCTAACCCTAATCCTAACCATATCAGATAGTTACCAGGGTACGTTCCGGTATACCGGACCGTACTCAGGGTACGTTCCGGCAGTACCCTGGGGGACATAGACTCTATGAGCATTAGTAAGGGTTCAGTAGCCTGAAAACATTTTTATTTCTAAGGCGTACTACTAATGCATACCTTTTTCATGTGTCCTTTACTCAAACACAGTAGTATTCATAATCGCATGAGTGAATAAAAAAAACATTTGTACTTATTCACTTTTGATAATAGTAATAACTAGTACATAAACCATAATAAAAATGTTTTTCAGAGTACTTTAATTTCACCAAGAATAAGAGCTGTTCTAATCGTTTTATTACAATGTACAGATATATTGCATAATGTGATTTGCTAATTATAACCCATTTGACATTTTCAGAGTTAGCAATGCATTCCTTGCACAAGAGACTGCTATGTTGGAATGGTTCTGCAGTCGTATTGATCCTAAGGACTTGCAGAAAGCAACAGCTACTACAGTGCAGCTTACAAATTCTTCAGCATCAACATCAATGCAGGATGTGCGAGGAGGTAACAGAAAGCGGTCAAAGTCAAGGTCTTCTTCTATAGAAAAGGTGTGTTTGACATGTGTTCAATTTCAGTTGAATGTAAACAAGTTGAATATTATAATTTTATACAGTTGAAGTAATGATAATTATGAGGTGATATATTATCTCCTATCTAATTATTCTCTACCATGAATTCGTTTCAGTCTCATTAGAAATGCACTCAATATAAAAACAACCATTAATAATTATATAAATTGTAGCATAACATTTAATTTACTTCGTGCATAATTTGATCTTATTTATTCTATATACACATGCTTAAAGTTGAAATAGTATGAATAAATCGTAATATGAATAAAAATTATGCTAATGACTAGCAAAGTATGTTTCTTTTAGCTTGAAGGAATCCACCTTTTTACAGCATATATTTAGCCCTATCTTACATTAAATGTTATCTTGCGAACCCTGAATGTTAGCTGTGTGATATTGCATTTTATCCTACTTTTCAGTTGATAAAGTAATTGATAGCTAAGTATGAAATTAGTGCATTGACGAAACCTCACCTTGGAAAGGAAACCATCAGGTCTTCGTTAATATACGTTTTCTATCTAGATCCTGCGGTTTGCCGAAAAATTTCGAGGCAAAATAAGAAAGCAGGTAGAGCCAGAGGTATTGTCTAGACTGCTATTATCTCAGATGGCCACCTGCACTTCTGATACTGTCACTGCTGTGTGCACTATATTACCTGTTGGTGCACTCAGTAATTACTGATTTCAACTGTTATATTTTCAGAATTTATTTGCAAGGCTTGTCACAAATACGATTTGTGTGAGAAGAGCATTTTTTTTCGTTTGCTGTGGATTTATCTTGAAATTGTGATACTATAATACTGTAGTACGGTGTTTTAGCTTGGAGATGGAGACATGGGGCATTTGGCACATTACTCATGCAAATGTTCAGCGACGGCCGGCGATTAGACCCAGAAGACATTAGCTACATACTTAATAAGAGCAGACATAATTCAGCGTGGACAGAATGCATTTCAGAATGGTACGAACGCATTAACTTCAACAAGAATGCGACGCGGTTTATCAAACGGCCATCATTAAGCTGGCAACGTCGACGGTGGTCGACGCTCCTTTTTACGTTAGCCGCGACCGGTCGTTATATCCACGACCCGCGCCATAAATTAGTTGAAGGCTAAACAGGTCGCGACGACGAGGCGGACGGTTTAAAAAGGAGGGGTTTTGGTGACAACGGGAGAGACGTCGGCATCCTCTAACGAGTACGCGCACACTGTTTGGACTGTGCTTGTGCTGTTCATCCGTGTCTATAATAAAACCGTACTTGCCACCGCTTACACAACTGTTATGTCTATTGTCTACGTACCATATATTCCACACTACAATACCAACCTTCAAACATAGAAATTGGTATCATAATTAAAAGATGCCATACAAATCAAGAGTTTTTTGTGAATCAGCACATTTAATTAATGCACGTTTTATTTTTGTATTTCACTGATTGTGACTATTTTACATGTTATTTGGTCAAACTATGCATCACTCCTAGATCAGTAAAACATAATCACATTGTATACTAGTTATGTATTTACTATTATGTTTGTTAGCTAGGTAATTACCACCACCTTAGTGGTATATATAGGCCTGTTTATTATAACCCCTTTCTAGGTGCTGCTGATGTGTGCCTGTGACTATAGGGGATCGAACTGTGTTTTTCAGTTCCAGGTTTGATATGGGCAAGTAAATTGGACCTAGTATGTTTTTGATGGGGAAACTCAACTAGAAAGAGAGATATAATTGAGAAAGATAGGTGTATGCATGACACTATTCACGATATCATGCTATAATAGTGTGGTTCTACACTTGAGGGTTTTCTTCTGTACATCACATGTCGGTATCCACCCGTAGGTACTCAAGTTGTTGCCAGAGCAAAAGTGTGACATTGCTCAAGCTCAGATAGAGGAGATTCGAGAAGCACTGGTGAACCTGCAGAGTGATTCAGAGAAAATCCTCAGCAACCACAAGGTAGAAACTGCTTGATTAGCTTTTATTCGCATACAATTATCTTTGTCGTTTGTGTAGAGTTTGTAGTTTATTTTAATGAACCTATTAAATTTCAGTGTGCTAAGACAGATTTATGAGACCTTGCACATCTAACCACGTGCTATAATAACTTGCTTTAATGTTATTCTGCATCATTGCTTGTCTATAGTGCACTCTGGTTTCATTGTTGCTAGCACGGATAATAATTTACATGATCATCTAGATTTGTAAGTATCTATGACAACTTCACCATTGTGGGATGGATGTAATGTTATCACTATCATAACAGAAGAAAAGTACGAAGTGTGGAAGAAAGTGAGTAAGTGAGTAGTGAACAAAACGAGAGAAATGGTTTCAGTGTTAAGAACTAGAGGAGCTGTGTAACAGTTTTGCTTTGCTGTTCTAGAACCAATGCTTCTTTACATGCGTGGGTATTGTGTTAGCACAAGCGTAAATAAATTACGCTAATCATTGCTTTTGCCTACATTACTAGGCTGTCATGGAGGAGGCAGAAATGCGATCATGTGAGCTGAAAAAGTCCGAATACGAGTTCGAACGAGACATCATCAAGGGTGCCGTAAATCCGAGGAGTGGGAAAATCATTTCAGAAAAAATAGTGCGACATTTTGAGGACAAGATGAAATCCCGGGTGAGAACCACATTGCCATATCAACTGATATAAAAGATGGTTATACCTTAAATTTTACACATGCACCTGACCATATAGCTATACCCAAGAGTGTACTGTATCAACAGAAACATTTAAACAATATATTTATGTGTATAACTACTGCGTAAACAGGTAGCTTGTTTTATTCTCTAACTGAGGGCACGGTAGCATTGTAGATGTATGAAAGCAATGCAATCTACTGATGGAGTTCCCTTGTGCACAGGCCCTTCCAGAGTAGCTGTCCCATATCGGATCCTCATTGCTCCTCATCACCTTAACATCGGTCAGCATGAATGCAGCAGGTTTATGAAGTGCAGCAGCTTGTGTGGGGTGTTCAAATGCCAGTGTCAGTAACTCACTGTTTATCTGCTTTCAGGATGGCTTGATAGAGAAATTACGATTGAAGAACTCTACTTTGAAAGTTCAATTGCGGAAACTCCGCCTACAGTTGAAACAGGTAAGATGATTCATGTTTGGAAGCAAGTTAGTTAAAGATAGGATAATTGCCTCCTGCATGGTATGCATACATACATGTTAGTCAAAAACAAAAACAAACAAACAAAAACCGTTCTATGGGTAGATCCACCCAAGATTAGAATCACAGCAACATTTCATTCTCATTTAAATTTTTGTAGAAAAGATAATAGTCGATATTGTGTCACGCGTAACACTCGTATTGTAACGTATGAAAGCCAGCACGACAAACAATTAAATCTGCAACCTGCTCTCCTGCTTTATGTTAGAGAGTTAATTCCAGTCTTTTACTCCAGTCGGGGTGGAGAGACGACTAACTAATGGCTCTCTATGTGCGAGTAGGAGGCATAGGTTGTGAATAATTGGCAGTAGGCCTACTGTGCCTATCACAGTTCCCCCCAAGAAATTTCAGAAGACATATTGGACAATTGGGCAATTCGTCCCTGATTACTAATTGGAGTTAATTACACGTGTCACAAGCAGCTGCAATACACAGATCAGTTCGAGGATATATATACATCAGGCTGTGGAAACAAAGCGTGACTGTGTTAGGACTGTCAAAAGGAAATGCAGCTGCATGGAAATGAAAGGCATGTCGATTAGGCAATTAACGCATGTCGCAGAATTGATGAGACGTCTCAAATTAGCGTCAGCTCTGGACGGCCTCAACATTAGTGTTAAAGTCTTGGGAAGATCACTGTGTATAGTGAGATTTTTGTTCGTGCGCAGAAAGAAGAGATGGGAGAGGTGTTGCACGAGGTTGACTTCCACCAGCTGAAGATCGAGAACAGCCAGTATCTAGAGAAGATCGACGAACGCAACCAGGAGCTGTTGCAGCTGAAGATGGTTGCCGGCAACACTATGCAGATTCTCAGCCTGCATAAGGTGGGGGACGTGCGTGTGATCACGCAAGCATTAGGGCCAGTCTCACACATCACAATGAGTTACCGAACCTAGAAGAAATGGATGGACAGTGTTATTGTGCAGCGTTGTTAGTAGATGGTAGAAGAAATAGACATATATATATATCAGATAGATATGTGCAGTAAGGGTAATATGTTATCATTAGACGGTAAGCGGGTCAAGGGAACATTAATCATAATTAGAAAAGATAATGTTATTAGTAGATAGCAGGTGACGGATATTCACATATGGTGTTATTGGCAGATAGTGGGCATGCAGGAGGTAAGAATACCAATTTTCACTGCTGCAGTTGAGGTTTTACAATCTCATCAGTTATCAAACTTGTTTCAAATTCATAAATATTTTCATTTGTCAGTTCATCGACTGTAATTGCGCAGTCTTTTGCTATTAATGTGTTTATACAAGTGTCAGCTCGTATCTTGCTTTATTCGTTACAGAAAAAACTGCAAACACTAATGAAGGAGGCAGAAAGCTTAGCTGCTGAAATCGACTCCAGAAATGAACTGCTGAAGAAAATCATTTCCGAGTCATCGATAGTGCAAAAGGTGGGAAACACTCAGATAAGGCAGTTTGATCTGCAACGTCATTAAGATGTGAACCACTTGTATTAGGCAGACACATATATATAATTACATATGTACAGTTGTGGCGCGATTGTACATTCATACGTACATCCACAATTACGTGTGGGCTTTTCTTTTACATCTACACATAGCATTTTTATTTGCAATAGTGTGAATTCGTGTTCTCCTGTTGTGGCAGGAGAAGGAGAAGGCAAATATTGTTAACCAGCGTCTCACCGAGCAGCTGTCGAACTACAGAGTTCCGGAAACACTGGACTACGTCAATGAGAAGGCTCGACTCTACGAACTGCGAAAGTCTGTGCAGAGTTGGAAGCGAAAGGTGGAAATAGCTGAGGTAAGTTACTATGTGTGGTTGCCGTATGTCGCCAGGCTATTGTTGGTTCACCGCTGACAACAACGTTTGTTTGTTGTTGGCCAAAAAACTTGGCAAAATGTTAGTGCCAAACCAAAAGCCTGAGACAGGAATTGAGAGGGTATATTATATACGGACAATCATTCTCGTCAACAGTATGCTTGCATAGCCCTTACTTTCCAGATGGCATTGGGAGGGCTGAAGAGGAACTGGCAGCAACTAAAGGCAGGATTGGCCACTGACGTAGCTGTAAAACAGCACAGCAAACCACTCTCTGGTTCCGTGCAGGTGCTGTGAATATATGCACCCTCACAGGAGCAGAGTACAATGCAAGGCAATCCACAGTAGAACTGAATGGCAACGTGTAAATATTTATCCGACCTGTATATGTGATAAAACAAATATGTCTGATCACTAGAAGTGTGCACTGTGTCTGTGAGTAGAAAGGTGTGAATAAACTTCAATAATTTATGTCAGCACTGTGAAACACATTTCATGTATGTAAATGGTCTCATCTAGAACACAGTTTCACACTTTAGTTTATTTTTTCACTGGAGCATAAACTTAGTGTTGCTAACAATTTCTAGTGCTATATATATATATAATAATAATAATAATAATAATAATAATGTTAGCATTTTAACCATGTCCACCATATATTGTTTACATTAATACATATATAAATATAGAATATATATAACAAATGTATGATTTATATATATCCAGTATTACATATTGCCATGCTTGTGCACAGGGACCTGAGGCCGGAAAAAAGAAAAAAGTGTTATATATATAAAGAGAAGCTTTATATATATAAGCTTATATTATAAGCTTATATAGAGAAGCTTTATATATATAAGAGGTTTGAACGTCCTATTTTGGTGCACGCCAGTCGATCTACTTTCGAGCCACGTCCACTTTTTGGCAAAAATGGAAATGGCCATAAGTCAGTTCTAGTTCAACGGATTTTGCTCATTTCTAGTATGTGAATGAATAAGGACTGGCCCCAAAACATATCACACAGGTTTTGATATTTTTTTTAAATTATGCAAATTACGTAGATTTTGGCAATTTCACTATGCATTTTTCAGTGTCTGCCTACGGTCAACGATAACTCAAGAACCGTTTGACCCACATGTTTTAAATTGAATACAGTTGTTACTCCTATTACTCCTGTTACTCCTATATGAGAGAGATTTGAACTTCCTATTTTGGAGCACGCCAGTCGACCTACTTTCGAGCCACGCTCACTTTTTGGCAAAAATGGAAATGGCCATCTAAATTCATTCGATTTTGTTAAATTTTGGTATGTGAATATGTAAGGTATATGGCTCTATAGTGTCAGCATACTTGGACGGCAGCCTGTTTATAGAAGCACCTGTGTCTATTTGAAACGCCACTTGATTATTGCCGACCATCGGCACTTCGCCATCTTCTTAGCTGGGGTCACCTTTGTGACGGTTTGCCATTTTCCTTGAGACCGGAGGTTATTGCACCACTCGTCCTCTGAGCCGTCAGTCCCATTATCTTCTGCATGGTCTTCATTGAGCTGATTCACCTGACCTCGGCGGGTCTTGAATCGCCCTTGTGCCCTCGGTCTCCGTCGTCTGTTCGCCATATAGTGCTGGTTTGCTGGCGGGTCTGGGCATCTTGACTGGAAGTGATTTTGCTTGCCGCAGTTTCAGCGTGGCATGCTTACAGAAGGTGCGCATCAAAAATTGCACCCTCACTACTTCAACGTGGTGGCATTAAGCATTTAATCTGGAGTGTGGCATATGCCTACAGAAGGTGCGCATCAAAAATTGCACCCTCACTACTTCAACGTGGTGGCATTAAGCATTTAATCTGGAGTGTGGCATATGCCTACAGAAGGTGCGCATCAAAAATTGCACCCTCACTACTTCAACGTGGTGGCATTAAGCATTTAATCTGGAGTGTGGCATATGCCTACAGAAGGTGCGCATCAAAAATTGCACCCTCACTACTTCAACGTGGTGGCATTAAGCATTTAATCTGGAGTGTGGCATATGCGTACCTCGCCTACTCCACTTCAACGAGTCGTAGGCGTCGCCTACGCCTACTCCCTAACCCTAACCCATAATCCTAACCCTACCATATCAAATATGTGACCAGGGTACGTTCCGATATACCAGACCGCACAGGTACCAGGTACGTATTCCTGCCAGTACCCTGGCGACATTTAGACCCTATGAGCATGACCTTATGAGTACCATAATACTTACTTATATTATTTATTACTTTACATGTTACTATACTCTATAGTGACAAGATTCAGAGATAATTTATAGTGCTAAACATTTTTGGGCTAAAATTTAATAATTAATACGAATATTTTAATTCAAGATGCGAAAAAACCCAGTCACTTATAAGCAGTTAATCTTGTTAACAGTATAATATAAGTATCGAGTTATACCTGTGTAACAGTATTAATTGCACGGCGTATGAGCGAATGGACCGTATATAATATGTGCGTCATCGAAGTCAGCCATACCTTAGCTCTAGTAACTATAGCCGCTTACATTCTAAAAACTCTTTTTTTTTGGCGCGCCTGGGCTATAGACCGACCCATGGGGCATGCCGCATGGTACCAAAAACTTATCCCTGCATTATACCGACTATAAAACGTCTTTGGTAGGCAATTAATGCCTTCTGTATCCGAAGTGAATTGTCTTAAGTTATAGCCGATACTAAAATTGACTTCCATAAACTATCGGTTTGCAATGGTTATACTGCGCGTATTTCTTGTGAACAAACATTGATTTTGCGAACTGTCAAACGGCCATTTCTGGCGGCGCTGCAGCAGCGCAGTCCAGCGGGAACTATGTATTTGCGTTGGAGGGGTGGGCGGGTTGGCGGTGGTTGGTGGCAAACATTGTGTGTCAAGGTAACAATTTAGCCGATCAAAAGAGATTCGTTAATATTACTATTAGTTTTGTTCATGAAAGAATGAACAAATTTACTTTATTAATTTGTTACTTTGACAACAACAGATGTTTGTTGTCTGCACAACCAACATTAACCGCAACACACCCCTCCAATGCGGAAATACATAGTTCCCGCTGAACTGGCTGCCGAGATAAGTTGGTCCAGTCGGCCATGCCCCATAGGGTCGGTCTATAGTCCCAGCCGGCGCCCAGTTAACTGGTAAGCGCGAATAGCTACTTAGAGCTACCATACCCTAGGCTTCATTAAGTAAACACTGCTAGAATATTTTCAAGTAAAGATTTCAATATTACTGTGTCCTGTCGATGAGCCTTATAATAATTAATATAGTACATGATGGCTACATCTGTTATTAGCTACACACAATTACTAACAGACAGTGCGAGTGTTACGAGTGTATTTATTGTATTAATTACTTCTGTAATATTTCCCAGCACTCAGATTGTATATTTTAAGTTTGTTTGATTGGAACCTGCTCATGATATACCTAAACGATGAAAGTTACCTTTCACTATTATGTATTAATTAAAATTTAGAATATTCCATAAAGACTATACTATTGATCGACATCACACGTGAAACTTTCCGGATGGCAGAGCGCCTTTTGCTAACCGATTGTGGTGCCATCGTGTGTACATTTTGGCAATATATGGAACAGAGCATAACAACGAGGATCAACGTGCATTTATTCTATATATTTATTTATTTGATTATATGTATTATGTTTTTATTTATTTATAATTCTATGGTGCGTAACATAATATTTACCCTTTTTACATGCGTATAAGCCCAATTAAGGATGCTCCGCCAGCAGCAGCTGCAACACACTGAAGAAGTGAAGGGTGCAATTTTTGTCCGCACCGTTCTTAGGGCATATGCCACACTCCAGAATTAAATGCTTAATGCCACACGTTGAAGTAGTAGCGGTGCAATTTTTGATTGCGACGAAGATGTAAGCATGCCACGCTTGAAAACTGCGCAAGCAAAAATTCACTATCCAGTCAAGATCCAGACCGCCAGCAACCAGCAGGCGTGTTCAGGTCAGTACTGGGGCCGCCGGTTTGGGACATGATTATTACCATTGAGATTTCATTTTCACTACTGAGATTTTTCAATTTTTATGCACTACTGAGAGTTTTTCAATTTTCACTACTGAGATTCGTTTTCATTTTTCACTACTGACGATTATTTCATTGTTGCACTACTGAGATTTATTCAGTTGTTCACTCTTTGAGCATTTTTTCATTTCACTACTTGAGATTTTCATTTTCATCTCTGCAGATATTTTCATTATTCAACTACTGAGACATTCATACCTAACACTGCTATCGATAGGTGGCCCGCTCGCAAATGTTGTGTACGTTGCTAACGTTACTGTTGAGCCTTTGGCAGTGTAGGTGTATTTCAATCGTTCAGCTTGCCGTTGTATATCATTCACCAGAATGTCTATTATTAATAAGCTAAAAATTAACTCTTGTCAAATCTCACTTATTGCTATATTTGACCCCGCAGAGGCTGAATGTGCTATCTCTTTATGCAAGAATTCTCCTCATCTACACCACTGGGTTGTGGATCATGAACACCACTTGGCTTTTTCTCAAGGCCTACCCTCGAGTATGTCAATCCACCCTAATTATCAAATGCTCAATGTCCCATGTCGTTTCTAGCCAACACCTGTGCGCGAAGGGTGTGCCTAAAGCCTTACAGTCGCCTCATTCCAATAGACATAATCTCATTATTCACTGGGAACAAACCTTGTTCTTGCGTGTGCAATGTGTGTTCGGTGTTTTTGGTAACCTGGCATAATAGTCACTGGCCCATACTGCTGACTATAGCGACAGCAGTTTTAATAACCTCATTCTACAGGTAGTGACAATAATCTATCATAATTTGAGCTCTCCATGCTAAGTGTCTGAAATCTGTGTATTGGACTACTGTTATTTTGCTACTGGTATTGCAGGTTAAATTCTGCTAATGTGCGATATTCTCAAGCTTTGTTTAGTTTAATCACATTAGACAATTAAAACGATTTTTTTCATTATGCTACTTTCTTAGCAGAAACTTTGTTTTTACTTTGCAAAAGTGTTGCTCATAAATAAATCGTGAGAACAATTTTAATGTGTAATAACAAATATCTGACTTTATTTTCGCACTAAGAATCAATACTCCCACATAAGAAGAGCTTGGAGAATATTCTAAAAGCTCACTACGAAGTTTTTATTCAGCGGCATCTATAGATTGTGGTCACAGTGCCACATGACGATATGGGCGCAATCGAAACAGTTTAATCACTGACAAGACGGCCACTCTGAACATGCATCAATCGTGACAGTAATTCATTCTGCCATCTATGAGAACTTCGGAGTAATGATTTGAACCAAGAGCCTTTTTACTTTGACCTATCAATTTTTGGTTTGCCACTTGTTGCGATCAGGATGCAAGATTGAG
>NW_014577128.1:611940-647276 GCF_000485595.1 Priapulus caudatus | reverse complement strand
GTACGGTCCGGCATATTAGATAGTACCAAGGTACGTTCCGGTAGACCGGACCGTATCCAGGGTACGCTCCGGCAGTACCCCGGAGGACATAAACCCTCTCAGCATAAGTCATAAGTCGCATGATAAGTGTAACTAAAAAATATCATTGTGTCTAGATATTCAATAAAATATGCTTGCCCGTGCAATTACGAATCTTAATAAGATCTGAGTTTCCATGCCCGCCACCTGGTTGCCCCGGCACCAGGGCTGGTTTGTCGCGCCCTCCATAATATAATCATAATAATATTATTTGTAATTAATTATGGCTTTATAATTTCAGTGGCTATCGGACAGAAAAAAACGACAACTGCAGAAGCAGGACCTTGGTAATGTCACTTGGTGCAAATACACATTATGCTTGCTATTTATATATCACAAAATGATGCAGCCCCCATCTGGAGAGCATGTAAACTGCATACATAAAGTTTTACTTGTAAATCCAGGTGTTGTGTATGGTATTTTCGTTCTGCCTGCTAAACGGGATCAACAACTTTGCGCTATACTGACTGGTACAGTGAGTGTATTGTATGTGCATGGATTTCCAAACACCTATTAGTATTACATACATTATATAACTCAAAGTCAACCACAGATTACAACCTAAATTGAAGAAGCTTGTGCACACTCTAAACTTGTATCAATGAAACTATCCTCATGAATCTATGTTTAGATAACTATTTCATATGCAGCACTATAATGTATATTACAATTTTTTCTTTGAATCTAGATGTTCGTCGAAGGATTGAACTAATCCAAGACTTTGAAATGCCAGCGGTTAGCAACTGTGTGCAAGTAACACGTGATGAACAGTACATCTTGACAACAGGTACAGGGCTCGAATTAACCGACAACACCGACGGCAGTCTCACCTGCCTTGCCCTTTTGTGTAATTGCCGTCAGTGCCGTTTAATCTACTGCCCTAGTTTCGTTTTTAGTCGAGTCAACATAACGTGCGCGCGTGTGTGCTGTAGTTGCAATGATGAGCTTGAAACCGATAGTCGCAGGAGGGAATAATAACAGCATCGGAGAATTATTCGCTCCTGATAGCGGGCATGTAAAATTTCTTGTTACTGTACTTCCATTAGCAGAGGGGGGTACAGGGGTCAGTGTTACGGTGTAAGCTTACTTGGGGGCATATTGTTTTGTACATTAAAAGCAAGACTATGTTGATGTACTAATTTGTTATGAGTTTTCCTTTATTTTACAAAAGTGCCTTGGTGCCCTTCTCAAATTTTGAGAGTTGCCTTGGTGCCTTTTAAAATTGCCTCTGTGCCCTTCCATTTTATAGAAAATTCAAAGCGATTTCTCACATGCCCTAAAAAAATTGCCTTGCCCTTCTCGTCGCTTAATTCGAGCCCTGAGGGTATGAATGCTTCTACTGTACAATGTCACAGCTGTTTGATGTACACCCCGAGTGACCTGTGCATCTATTGTTAGTACAACTGAAGAACTGTGTAATACAGTAGTTCTTTGAAAATCTCATGGTGAATAAACTGCATGCCTTCTTTTGTAGTTATGTAGATATATGTATGATATTGATTATTAAAAAAACGAATAGTTTTATTTCGTAATTTTATTGTTCTAATGTTTCCCTAGCTAATAATGTCCTGAGCCACATATTGGTTTTATTTACAATGTAATTGGTCATTTTGTCTAGGTGTTGTACTCATAATTACTTATAAAGTAACTAAAATTGTAGCAATTATCTGTGCTCAACTACCTTTTTGATATTAAAAAAAAGCAAGCATTACTGGTCTCCTGTTTGATTTATATTAATGTATCACCAGGTGTTTATAAGCCGCGGGTGAGATGCTATGATGTTAATCAGCTGTCAATGAAGTTTGAGCGATGTTTCGATGCTGAGGTTGTTCAATTTGAAGTCCTGTCTGAAGATTACTCAAAGGTAACCAGTGTTCCATCTCATACGATACACATATGTGCAGTGTTCAAAATAAAAATAAAAATTTTGCTTGTCTGACGGACAAGCTTCAAGATATTTTTGCTTGTCCTGCAAAATTTTTGTTTGTCCTGATTAATAACATAAAAATATAGTAAATGTGTAATACATTTAACTGTTTAATCAAATTAAATTTTAGACCCAATATCTTACTTTGTAATTTTAATACAGTTCACTAACAGTTCAAATTAGGCACCAAGCTTGAAAGAACATAAAGAAGCACAATTATTTGTTTTAAGTTATTACTTGCCTTAACAAAGTTGAAGCAATGGTAGAAAATGATGAAAAATTGCTCTAAACAGTTGCTCAAAAAAGCTGCTTGTCTAGCGGATAAGCTACTGGACAGGTCTACTTGTCCTCCGTGGAAATGAGAGTGAGGACAAACGGATAGCCCTTATTTCGAACACTGATATGTACATTCCTGTTCTCGTGCTTGTGTACGTAATATCATATGTATGCGATCATGTGTGCTCATGCACCATGTTGACTAGTTAAAGAATTTCATTTTTTCTGTCGAAGCTGATATAATCTATGACCGCTTTGTGGTACCTTATAGAGTGAGAAGCTTCTAGGTCTATGCCCTTACCTTTCTTTCTTGCAGGTCGTGTTTCTGCAGTGTGATCGCTACATAGAGGTTCATGCTCAGCATGGAAAGTACTTCAGATTGCGTATTCCAAAGTTTGGTCGGGACTTGGCATATCATTATCCATCGTGTGATCTCTATTTTGTTGGAGCCAGGTAAATTTCCAGGTTCTCTTGTTCAGAATTTGTACCCTAATGTCAAATGTGTTATATGTGTGTGTGTGTGCGTGCGTGCGTGCGTGCGTGCGTGCGTGCGTGCGTGCGTGCGTGTGTGCATGTGTGTGTGTCAGAGAGAGGGAGAGAGAGAGAGGGTGGGGGGGGCAAGAGAGGGAGTGAGCCCAAGAGCTAGCGAGAGTGATCGAGAACAGCTGATTGCATGCATGTACTACCTATTGCTGTTATTCAGTACTATATATTGTAATGGTTTATTTCATTTTAGTGCTGATATATTTAGACTTAATTTGGAACAAGGGCGATTCATGACCCCACTCAGGACAAATGCATCGTGAGTATACATATCATAGTGTCATCATGGTGGTAGTAGGTTTAGCAATGACCCTCGATTTTAATAACACCTCTGGCTTGGCTCATGATAAAGCTGAATTCTTCATTGACTAGACAGAGGCAGGTAATGCTTTATGAACTAGTGGGGGAGCCCGCATTGCCTGGATTGCTTTCGCTACCAAAATATTTGCAGCCGTAACAACTGCACGCCGTCCCCACGCCGCCGTGACCTCTAGGTCAGCCGCAGTGGGCAACTCCGGTGCGTAGCAATGGCCGCCGCTGTACATGTGTTATATGCTATGCACTGTGAAATCTGGTATTTCTATATGATATTTTGCTCTAGATATGATCTAAATGTGCTTAGGCGCCCCAATTGATGACCACATAACGGTATGGGCATCAAAACCTAACGGGGGGGAATGCGTAGCAGATAGACAGTCAGACAGACAGAATTGGTTCTTGTAGTAGTATAGATGGAATGCATTGTTTTCACAGTTGTCGTTGTTTTTCTAGGTCAAACAATGTATGTTTATTCAACCCTGTCCATCAACTTTTCACTGTAGGAACAAACGAGGTATATATGGCTTTTAGCTTAGTTACCTGTGAGTAAATCAAGTAGTGCTCATTCATTCTGAAATACTGTATTATGTGGTTCATAAGGCATGCCAATGCATTAGACGCACCCCAAATTGTATTATTGTTGCATTCTAAGGTCGGTTAACCGTGAAATTTTGAAGTATGCATAGAATAGGTTTTATTGATAGTTTACGTGCAATATCGTTTGTGGTATTTGTTAGTGATTTACGCTCTTGTATTCCAGGGTAGAGTAGAGTGCTGGGACCCCAGAATGAGAAGCCGAGTCGGCATTCTGGATTGTGCACTGAGTGGCATGGAGGTAGACACAGAGTAAGTATTCGTAGGGACAAGTTAGACCACGGCTATAGGGTTAGTGATGAGCAGCTATTCACTGGACTCGTGATCTATGCGTTTAAGCATTTTCCTCAGCAGGGATTAATTCTAGGCAGAGACAGCAGGTTTACCCAGCATCTTCACAGTTGTCGTGTGCTATGTGAAGCACTTTTATTCAGTCTAGTAGCAGCCTTACTCTAGAATGCAGCAAGACCCTTCTGACAGATGCTGTAGTGATTCTGCCGGCCTCGCATGCATGGTTGTTGCAGTCGTCGTGTACATATGCTTAATCTGATGGCTCTATACAATTGATAGACCTCCCTAATTGCCGTTGCCTTCCAGGGTAGATGGCATTCCAACGGTGACTGCACTGACATATAAGGACGGACTCACGATGGCTGTTGGCACAAGTACGGGGCAGGTAGGATGATGACGCTATCATTATCGGGCAGTCACTTAGTGTCATTCACGCTTCACTGGCTGAAGCCGGGGGTTAACACATGAGTGTTTTGGTCCAAATACTCTTGAATTCGATTTAGGTGCTCCTGATATCCAACCCTGGAAATTGGGAATCATGCACAAACGCAACTAAATGGCAATGCTTCCCGTGTGTACTGTTCAGTTGTGTACCAACAATAAGCCTGTAAGCAGTGAAGAACGTGCGATGTGTGCATACACATAGGATTTCCATCCTCAATTGTATGATGAAGTTAAACGTCGCTCCAATTGAAATTGTGTCTGACTTTGTTGTTAAACCTGTATATTGTACATACTGTACATACCTGTATATTCCCTTACTTATTATGATTACTATTCTGTATACACAGGTGCTGCTGTATGATATCCGCTCGGATAAACCGTTACTGGTTAAGGACCATCAGTATGGTTTACCCATAAAAAGTATAGCCTTCCACTCTGCTCTTGATCTCTGCGTATCCGTTGATACACATATTGTCAAGATCTGGAATCAGCGCACGGTATGTTATGAATAATATATTATTATTACGAGTGATTATTTGTCAAAAAACAAGAAAATAAGTTTGAGTTAATAGTAGTAGTTCAAGAGATTCTGTGGTACCCATTAGTGCCGATAAAAATGCAGGTGTTAGGTGTACGCCCACTGCACATTCCATCAATGACAAAAATAAACACTTGCAACGAAAATAGTTTTATGTGTCAGAATGTCATTGAATTATTGCCAGAGTTCCAGGATTATTTCATTTGACCCATTCTCATAGATAAACTTTCAATCATATTTTCTAATAGGGCATGCAAGCCACTGATGCCATAGCATTGCTTGGTGTCTTTGGTACTTGCAGTTAGAGATGAATAACTGACTCACTGGTGCATCCATGAATAACAAACAGTACAGTGGTTTGCTCATGATACAATGTGCATATGTACCGAGTGTGTTTGGTGATACAACAATGCATATGTTGATGAACAGTTTATAAGATTCATATAATATGGTCACTGATTCATAGGGCAAGGCATTCACGTCGATTGAACCAGAGACGGATCTCAATGACATGTGTGTCGTACCTAGGTCTGGCCTTCTGTTCCTCGCCAATGAAGCTCCAAAGTTACAAACATATTACATACCTGTGAGTGCAAATGTATCTATGGTTAACCACCGTTAATTATGGATAAATATGTTTACGCATACTATTTACATTATATCTGCAGCATAAGTCTTATTTAAATGATACATGTGCTAGGAATGTTTAATTGTGTTGTTTATAGTGAGAATGTATGATACACTGTACCATAAGAGAGTGATGTCATGGCTTTGCTGCTTTTAAAAATAATCAACTAATCTGGTTTTTAATAAATAAGTCTAGGGTGTAGATAAAAAAAACAGTACAGGATGTAATAGCAAATATGTTTTGTGTATAGGCATTAGGACCTGCACCAAAGTGGTGTGGCTTCCTAGATAACTTGACCGAGGAACTTGAGGAAAACCCAACCCCCACAGGTAAAACCAGGTGCATGGTCTGTAATGACGCGTGTCCAGAACTTTCTGCAATGGCTCACCCATCACGCTACATTATTCACCAGTTATTATCTCACTAAGTGGCACTAAGTCATTAACACATACCTATGATATCTACTGAGTGTTGAAGTACCATAATGTAATATTAACTGCACCAAATGTTACAACATGGAATGATTGAATGAATATATATATATATATATATATACACATTATATTGCATAGAATTTCATCGTCTTCTGTACACTCTGACATAATTCTTAAGGTTTTCTGTTCACCTATTTGTATATGTTTTTTTAGTGTATGATGACTACAAATTTGTAACAAAGAAAGACTTGGAAAGCCTAGGTCTGGTGCATTTGATTGGTACAAATCTACTGCGAGCTTATATGCATGGGTTTTTCATGGACATCAGGCTCTACAATAAGGTATACATTACGTGGGCTAGGAGACATTAATTAATTTATTTGTTGTTACAACAATTGTGTTCCTTGTGTGTTTTGTGTGCATTGGGAAATAAGGATCTGGCCAGTTATGAAATAGTTCTTTTTGGTGAACCCCTCCAGTTCAGTTGAGTAGTAACACGTGATTAAATCTCAACAACAGAAATGGTTTAGAAAAATATCTGATTGTTCATGTGCTACTCATTGCATATTGTATTGTATTGCACTCATCATGCTCATTGTGTATTTGTATGCTATATGTATGTTCTCATTTTTACTAACAGGCAAAGGCCATAGCTGAGCCATTTGCATTTGAAGAGTATAGAAAGCAGAAGATCAGAGAGAAGATAGAAGGAGAGAGAGCCAATCGAGTTATGAGAAAGGTAAGACATGAACATCAGCTTCTGCTGGTGATGGCAGTGGCAATATTATTGATATAACTCGTATACCATATCCTTATATTATAAGGATATTAATGGTGATGGTGATCAATAGTCAATGAATAAATCGGCAGTTAAAGCAGATGTAGCTATGGCGTCATATTTCGTGGAAAAGCCTACAACAAGAAAGCGATGTAAAACCTCATGTCCTGATGATTATACTCATGTATTTGTTGACTATATAAACGCTTTACACCAAGCATGCACATCAGGGTTCATGTAGCAAATAAGCATCCATGTCTTGCTTATTGTTATGTTAATTAATTTGATGGCTGCACGTTAATTGCTGTGCATAATTGCTTTCAGAAATTGCCAAAGGTCAACAAGCAGCTTGCTCAAAAGCTGTTGGATCTGGACAGTGAACATTCTGGAACAAAAACGAAAAAGAAACAGGTGCATAGCAGCAACCATGAATTTTACTCCACATTTATAACGAATTGAATCACGTGTATTCAATTATATGAAACCTAATTCATTAAATTTAAATAATTAAAGTAATATTAGTAATGAATATAATTTAATTACATTAATTTCAATCATGTTGCAGTACTTATTTATAACCCTAATTACACTACAATGTATACATATGTATACAAGGTACTGGCATGTTATGGATTGCCACTAAAAATGTATATATTTTTTCAGAATGTTTCAAATCTACTAAAGGATGATCGCTTTAAGGCAATGTTTGAGAATCCAGACTTCCAAGTGGATGAGACTGCAGAGGAGTACAGACTCCTTAATCCTGTCGTCTCAAAGCTGGATCGCGATAAGGCAAAGCGGAAGCAGAAGGAAGAGGACGAAGAGGATAACAACCTGGAGTCCTATTTCGAGGAGGTTGAGGTATAAAAGGAGAGTTGAATATAACCATGACGTTTGAAATTAAATCATTAGCGATTTGTTATCGTATTGTTTAACCTTCAAAAAGAATGCACTATTCTTCTTGAAAGACGTAGTGCCATCACTCCAGAGTAGGTACCTGTCTACTAGGTTACTACTTGCTAGTCATTTCATGTGTTCTCATGCTTCCCCACGCCAACCACAGGAGAGAGCTGGCGAGCGCAGCTCGTCGGACGATGACAGCAGCTCTGATGATGAGCACCAGTGGACGTCCGAGATGAAGACGCAGCACGCGTTGCTACGGAAACAGGCCTACTTGGAGCGAAAGCGGGAGGACCGCGAGGCGCAGCTGATGCCGAAGTTCTTTGAGCTGAAGTCTGGAGGCGACTTTGACGGACTGCGCGACGCGAGGGCGAAACGAGCCGCAGACCCCAGGTAAGAGTTCATACCCAGGGGGCGCTGGTGTGCGGCGGCACAACGAGGGTGGAGGGGTCCGTCACTATGCTTAACCGGATCGCGGTCGTGGCGACGGCGTGGGCAGGTGAGGACGTTACTGTAGGTGATGCGTGTCGACGTCTGTCATCATTAATCAGATTTCTCTTCTCGCCGTCGCTTGTAGAGTCTTTCGCTCGCTTCTCTCATCATGTTCCGCTTTCTGTCACCGCGGCACACAGAGGGCGCAACCGTCTGCTACATTATTTTAATTCCCGTGCTTTCCTTGGCTCACAGATCGTGCCACCATCTTTCGCGTTATTTCAATTCCTGTCCCGGCCGCCACACACAGTGTTCTGTTGGTCGACGCAGCTACCTAGTGCGACGCTTAAATCCAGGCCGGTGTGCGACGTGCGTTAACCAGTGTTTCCCTTGCATTGACACGAGTGAGGCGGGCCGCCTCGCTCAAATTCTCAGCCGCCACACAGAAATTTGTCCACTGATCAAAATCACTCAAGAACACCTCAATGATGAAAATCACTGTTCTTCCATCAATAAACTACACTTTATTGAACTAAAATCGAAAACACATCGCCACGTACTTACGGTACTGTCAACACGCGAATCTTGGCAAGGCCTATAGATAAACACAGGTTTGGAAGATGATTGGTCACGTACTTGAGCGCCATGTTGACTCCAGCAGCGAATTAAGGGCGCTATACCTATGAATACATACGCATGGGTGTTCGTTTGTATTCTACACCAGGAAAGTGCTTTAGTTGAAATAAAATCGCATTTCATGCTGTTAAGCATTATTAATGCAAATGAGAGCATATCGAACGAATTAACTAATAATATTGTTTTAATCTTTGGTTGAATTATGTATTTTTCAAATGTATGAACTTCAAATTCATAAGATCATTGATACACAGAAGATAAATATAACCGTAAGCTTCAAGATCTTTGCCACGCTCCAGGCATTCGCCTCGTTTTCGACGGTATTACTATTTAATGTGAATACTTGTATCATTCCATATTCATAGTTTATTTGTTCCTTTTGACAACTTGAAAAAGTGATTCAAGAGTCTCATATGTGTTCAGAATAGCTTAGAATGCACCAAATTGCACCTTTTTTTTTAAAATTTCCGGGGGGAGCATGCCCCCAGACCCCCCTAGCATGGCGACCATCGTCGGTGAGCACCGGAGCGGCGTTGCTCACTCCTCGGATAGCACAACCACCAAAATAAATTTTACCACCTCGCTGATCTTTTGGGCCAGGGGAAATACTGCGTTAACGATGGTTAATCTTACTTGTAGGGCCAGTCTTGCAGAAAGGCTGCGGAGTGACGAGAATCTACAGGCGCCATCTGCTGGCCACTCGGCTGGCAGCCAGGAAATGACCTACACATTAACAAAGGTACAGACGAAGAGCTAACAATAGTAGTAAAAAATTGTAAAAGTTGATATGCCCATCAATGTTGTAATCTGAACTTGTCAGTTGTCCTGATAATACACTAAGCACACAAGCAAAATTTCCCCAAAAGATTCCCTCCCACGTTGCATGTGGAATCCTGAGCAGTTGCTATATGATTTATGACTGTTAAGCTAATCCCATTCTCACACACAGAGAACCCGATGGTAAGTAGTCGTGCTGCCATCTATATGTAGAATAACAAAGGATTCGACACGCCTTGAAGCGTCTCTGGATGCGTGCAATCATGTCTACATAGAGTGCTTGCTTTGGTTATAGAACCGAAAGTCAGAGGAGCGGCAGCGGGAGGCAGAGCTTCACCATGCTGAGAGGAAGAAGCTGAGACGGTCAGCCCACGGCATTGGCACAAAACCCAAGCCAAAGTTCTGGATGGGCAAGCGAGTGCAGTAGCGTTGAAGGATCTGCGCGACCGATCGTTACACAGCGTGCAGGGTGTGAATGCAACATGGTGGGGTGCGATGAACAATGCTCGCTGCTGGTAGTAATGACGCGCGACTCATCGTACGCATCCAGATGACGAGAATGTCCCGGCAAAATTCAACATCACGTGGAGGAGGTTGGGTCATTTTCATGCGCAAAAACCATGGTAATGTTTCGGAGAGAGTTAATGTCACATAAAGACATGGATGGCAAGTTGGGTAGCGTCTGTTCCTGGCTGTACCGTATGTGTACCCTACCGTCCAAATAAGCAGTGTAGCTGGCTGCATCCTAGCAGCTTGTGCAGCACCTATCACAGCTATCCCATGCAAGTATGACAGCGTAGTGACGTTGTCAGCAATCAGCACGTGATATATAATATCACGCGTGACAAGATTTGCAAGAAATCGTGGCCGATCCAACATGAGTACATTCAAATGGTGAAAAGTTCGAGTTTCATTTTAAACAGTGCAGGATGCAGGTGCAATATTTTTTATAACACCTTTCACAACTGCAGTAAGACATGTGAATGTGGTGGGACGTTTTATGTAAATAATCTCTGCACATTTCTTGTGTCTATTAATATAAACTGTAAGTCAGATAAATAGTAATACCGCAATTGCAAACTTCCAGGAGAAGTAATTAAACCATGATTACTTGCATTAATCATCTTGTTTTAATAGATATATCTTGACTCTATCAGAAGATGCTTGTTAGGGATATTTACAGCACATGTTCATTAAACATGTTAAATAGTATTGTGCTATTTTCTTTTTTAACCAATCATTAATAAACACTTATATAAAGCACAACTAAGCAATAGTTTTAAAATAATAACAAAAAATATTTTGTTCCAAACAACACTGGAAGTGTTATAGTTGATCGATCAATATGACTGACACATTAAAAAATGTTTCATGCATGATACTGCACAACACAAAACGGTCACTAATTATATAAAGCAGACTTCAAACGACATCACGAAGCTGTATAACCAAAGCTATAATAGAAATGACAGCAGCAATACAACTTGTATATCCATCATGTAATACCTAAAATGGAAAACATTACTTGTACTTAGAACTTGTACATCATATCAGGGGTGATTAATGACACATCTGTCATAATTCACCCTTGATCATATATTCAGAAATAATTGTTCAAATTAAAACTAGAATTTAACCAGTGTTTAGCATACCTCAACACAATACACCTAATAATACTACAGTAAAAACCGGCGTATAAGAACATAGATTTTAAGAACATGTTAGGCTAAAATTTCCCATTTAGACCCCTTTACATAAGAACCTGTTTTAGGCTAAGATTTGAAAGTAGGTTCTTAATTTTCCATGCAGATGAAGACTTAAAAAGAAACACAGGTAAAATAAAAAAGACGAGCTCAACAATATCGATGCAATAACAATGCCAATGCCAATGCTCAACAATAACAATGCCAGCACCCTGGCATTGTTATTGAGACACAGTACTTGCCAAACAAATGGTTAATGTGTTACGTGTAAGCATCATTGTACATGTATTTGTATTGACATCTCAACCATAAAAAAAAAAACATGTGCAACAACTAAACTCTCCATATAACACCTTACACATAACACTACTGTACTGGTAACACATGCATCACAGTCACAAAGCCCGCGCGTAGCGCGGGTTTCAGCTAGTACATATTAAAAGTAGAAACAATTAAGAACCTATTTAAGAACCTTTTGAGCCTAATTTTTCAGTAAGCACCATTTATATAAGAACATGTTGAGGCTAACTTGGAAAAATCTATGTTCTTATACGCGGGTTTTTACTGTATCAATGCAACGAAGGCCGGGCATGGCTAGGAATAATTTGACATACTCGAGTATATATTTATATAATATATATATATATTGATACAAGCTTCTGTGGGTGCTGTTTCTGCAGAATTACCACCGCAGGTCTAATCTTTACGACTTGCCTAAACAATCGCAAACAGTCTAATACTAAATAACCATTGATAAAAAATGCATTAAAACAATAGCACACGGCTTTCCTGCTAAAATATAAAGCACACAACTACTCGTATTCCTGCCACGCCTGCATTTCTGTCAGACTAATGCAATTACATGGCACTGTGTCAAGTGATCGGTTGCTGGACACAACAGTTAGCATGAGTGAATTTGGCCAGTTCACCTATATTATTATACTATATCACCAATTCAGTATATACCTCCAACTTTGTGCTACGCCAACTGCTCCGAAATCTCACTATCCATACCCAGGTGCCAACATGCACGAGATCGTTTTTAATGCGTAGTCAAATAAAGTATGAATACGTACTAAGTATAACATCAGACATATTTGTGCAGTAGGCAAACTGTAATTATCAACGAACATCTTTATATACATACAGACACCCGCACGGTATGTTTTTCTTCACACATTCCCTTATTCATGTCTTTATATAGAAGAGACTTTATAATGCAGTAGGTGTATGTCACTTAGGGCTGTGCGTGTGCCAACCATGCACTGCGTGCAACACATTTCTCGACGCTGCACCTAAATGTGAGCGAGCATTCACTTGTCAGATCGAAGATTTACGTAAGATTTGAGGACTAGATTAGTCACACAGCTACATGTCACTGGACACTACACATACACGTGGTACTGCACACTACATAGCATTGGCACATAGCACTGTATATATCTTAGTGCAAACACAAAAAATAGCTATACTGCCATCGCACAATTAGGAAGTCATGGAATAATCTCTGTACGTAATATGGAATGCCTGTAAACAATGTCCAACATTTAGATTGTAATGTTTATAATTACTTGGGGGGGGGGCATTGTCAGAATGGTCCCAGATTCTGTTACGATTAAATTAGGACCATGATAAAACTTAAGAATAGCATCACGATACCAGTCATAATAAAGCGGATATTTTTGACAACGGTCACAGAGCAAGGAGTAAGACTAGAAGAAAAACTAAAAAATCTAAACCAAAATTAGGACTAATTGTAGTTCTGACAACAGTCCCCCTGGATTGCTTGTCCCTTGGATGCTCAGGCAACCGAAACGCGGTCTATGCATGTTCACCAATGAATTTCTAGGTTAACAGCATATGATAATTAACTTATTGCATACCCGACTGCCAGCTGACTACAATTCATAAATGCATGATGCATGATCACCGCAGAAGCTACTTATCTGAAAAACTCCTTTGCCATTTTAAACAGTTTCTTTCACTCACCGGCTTTAGAAGAAATAATGGAGCACTTAAATACAGTACTCACCCTCCATACCTCACACGAAACAACTCTCTCAACACTCTTTGGCACAATAACAAAGCCTGAGCTTTTCATTTGCTTTCACGCGGCCATTTAACACACCCGCCATCCTGTTACAATACATGTAATGGTTCATCACAAAAACTCGCAACTCAATTTCAATGGATTGCAGGGAGCCTAAAAGCTATCCTTTAAAAGCATCTGACCAAGCACACACACATGGAGCTTAAAACAGTTAACGCAACAAGGCTGCGTATAACAGCCAAGTAACCAAGCGATAACACAAACGGATACACCACAACACCACTACACGGCAATCTGTATACATACTTAGGTAATTGGTATTTTCGCTAGTTTACCGATGATTATGCCGTAAATTTAAAAACAATAATTAGTAAATGCTTTATTGTCTGTTAGTATTATCGCAGTAGCATCCCTCGGCACCACCCTCCTATGTTTGACGACGCGTTTCCTAATCCCCGACCAGAGCGCGTCGCAGATGAGCAAACAACCGGCGGCGCAACCCTACGACCCGCGCCGAATCCATGCTGGCAAAAATGCACGTTAAAGAAGGAATTATGAAAGACGAACAACTCCCCTTCCCCCCAGTTGGCGTCGCGTCGTCGAATCTCTACGACACCTTGCGTATCAGCAGCAGGCTGTAGCCGATGATGGTGCCGCCGAGCGCGCCCCACACGTACACGGTGCGGCCCAGCGGCGTGAGCAGTGCGGTGGCCGTCAGGCCCACCCACGCGACGAGCGCCGGCACCGTGCTCTGCCACGGCAGCTGGCTGCGGCGGAACTGCTTTAGGAATAACTGCTGTTCGTCATCGCGTGTCGAGTAGTAGCCGGAGACAAACCTGTCAGTGCGAGCGAGAGAGAGAGAGAGAGAGATGTGTGTTACAACGCTCAAGCTACGGTGATACGACCCACACCGTTTCTATGGTAATACCTTCCTCGTATTTAACAACAGGTGTATCCCGGAAATGACTCTACGGTAATACGAAAGGGTAGTTTTTTAAGTTGGGCAATCAAGGACATTAGGCTCAGTGATTAGATGTGAAAAATTCGGTACAGACGCGTAGGGAATAAACAGTAACATGCACTGGTGTACCATTCTCTAGCTAAACTGTAAATGTGTTATAATATAAGGTGGCATAAGCAACGTTAGGCTGGTTCGCTAGGACGGTCATTATAACCTTAAATGATTTTAACCATTCCGATGACACTCAGTGTTGCCCGGGCCTGCCGTTGCTTTCTTATACCCCCTCCCCAACATAGATTGATGATGAGTGCATACCTGTCCTTCTCCACAAACAGCTGGTGTAGCCAGTGCTTGATACCGTCCTCATTGTTTGGCACGTCTCGTACATCGATGCGCCTGAAGTGTATGTAGACGTCCACCGGCTTTACGGTGAAACCTAGCGCCAACAAGAACGATGATGAAAATTCTGACGAGCCGACTCAGAATTCATGAAATTACCCAGATACGCATAAGCAACTGTCACAAAAAATCTCACTGAATTTGCATTTTCTCTGGGTGAATACCCACAATTTTTCATCTGCAGAAAAATTTTATTTGGGTTACTCAGGGTTAGAAGTTTAGATGTGTTTTCACTAGCCAGTCTGGCTAGTTACCTAGTACGTAAGTCCTTTACCCATCCTCCAAATCTACTACACCAATAAATATTAATTTAAAAGTCAAAGCACGTGGTAGATAACGCTTGTGTGCCACTGTGATTCTGTGCATTAGTCAGATTCAGATACAGTACTAGCCCGCAGGCTGCCATAATTTACAATCCAGTACCAACCACTGGCTAGCGATTTAGTAGGAATAGTCAAACCCTGGTCTCGCTACAGTGAACACCGTAGTCTCCACATCAGAGTCCTCCCTCACGCACGCCCAAATCTTACTGAACATGTTGATGGCGGGTCGGCGGCGACCATTCTGCGCATCCCACGTGTCGCCGTAGACGATCGTGACATCATAGATGTCGTCAATGACGTCCCGCAGCGTCTGTACACTCAGCTGCGTCGCCCGCGCTCGCGGCGTCAGGTGATGTCTGAGCACAGGTAAGCCTGCGTGCGTCACAGCAGACGATAATAAATGAGATGGCTGACAGTAAAGGCCTGCGTGCATCACAGCAGACGATAATAAATGAGATGGCTGACAGTAAAGGCCTGCGTGCATCACCTCACAGCAGACCGATACAAAAATGAGATGGCTGACAGTAAAAGCCTGGCGTTGCATCACAGCAGAACAATAATAAAGTGAGATGGCTGACAGTAAAGGCCTGCGTGCATCACAGCAGACGATAAATAAATGAGATGGCTGACAGTAAAGGCCTGCGCTGCATCACAGCGAACGATAAATAAATGAGATGGATGACAGTAAAGGGCCTGCGTGCATCAAGGCAGACAGATAATAATGAGATGGCTGACCAGTAAAGGCCTGCGTGCATCACAGCAGACGATAATAAATGAGATGGCTGACAGTAAAGGCCTGCGTGCATCACAGCAGACGATAATAAATGAGATGGCTGACAGTAAAGGCCTGCGTGCATCACAGCAGACAATAATAAATGAGATGGCTGACAGTAAAGGCCTGCGTGCATCACAGCAGACGACCAAATAGACAGGAGGTTGAACAATGAAAAATGTAGCGATGGACCAGGTACGTAATGTAAATAACGGGGTGTTATGCACGTAATGTTGCCAAGGCAATTACCACTGAAAAATGTGATCTACAGTATTAATACTGACAAAGTTTTAAAAAAAATCACGTGTTTAATTAATGTTAATGAGCACAAACTGACTGTTGAGGGAGTGTAGTAACAGCTGCCTTTCACCACTTTATAAAATTCATGCTGTACAAAACAACTACCTATTTCTTTGGCATGTTTTTCACTTTTTTCTATGCTGGATGTCTTCAGAGGATCATATCTGGTCCCTTCTGGAAAGATTATGAGCCAGCCCTGAAATCCAGACAACACTTTACACACGTCCACAAACTCTCTATCACAAGTTGACAACAGCATAATGACATATGACAGGTCGATTAGGAATACATATGAAATAAATTGTATTAATGATGACATTAGTTAGAGTATGTACTGACAAAAATGACATATATGTCGGCTCAGTGTCGCAAACTTAGTCTCAGGGTTTTGAACAACTAAAGACGGCACTTTACCAATGGACGATGTACAAATAATACTCACTGGATTTCCTCTTTTCTTCATTGCTTCAAGGTGCATAAGCATCCTCTCCTGGTTAAACTGACCACGGCTCCTCTTCACATAGACACATCCATGCTGCAAGACATATTATATAGGATCAAGTAAGCATGAAGAGACTACCACGCACCTACGTCTAATCTAACTGGTCTTTTCGTTTGTCGCTTTAGTTGTATGATTAGGAGTTGGAAATATGATTTAGCATCTAGCATGACTAAAAATGATGAGCAGTATTATAAATTATTGGAAGCACAACTTTTGGGTAGGGGATTATTACTGCAAAATATCTCGTCAATTTTTGAACACCACAGGCAGAAGGCTGAGACAATTCACAGATACTATCGCTAACTAATTTCTATAACTTTAGGGGTGGTTCCATCACGTTTCATACTGGAGTTTAAGCCTATCCTATACTCACCTCATAGAAGCAATTCCCATAGAGAGGTACCATCTTCAATTCGTTTTTCAGAATGTATCGAATACTTCCCAGGCACCCTTGTCGTATTGCCAGCATGTCTGAGACGATCCAATCCACTGCAAAATTACGACAAGTAATAATGCTTGCACGACACTCACGAAACAAATAAAGCATTCTATAACAACTACCATAAGTTTTTAATCTGTGACTACTACCAGCAATTACAAAGCAGCAACTTAGAGATAAGTAAACTTTAAATGATGTCCAGTGACGACTGTGTTTGTTGAGTCACAGGCAGGTGTACATAGATGGATAACTTTCTAACCCCAAAGATTTCCCACATTGCAAGCAGTTTCATAGTTTAGATGAGTAATACCAAAACTGTGTAAACTAAATTAACTGAATTATTACTTTGAGTCCAGCATTTTGTGGAAGTTATTAACTACAGTAGTTTAAAACAACATTGGTATGCACCTAATATCTAATGTTTGCATATTCTCCAACTTGTGAGAGAGGCAGTGTATGTACAATGTCAAAAGTTGACAAATACTTACAGTCAGACTGATGATTTGAAATATAGATGGCATTTTTAGCACTGCCAAACAGCACATCCAAATCTCCACCAATATGAATCTGTAAAAAGGCATTTTAAAATAACAGCTCATTTCCTTGGCAAAGCAAAAGCTAGGGATTTCAATGTTTTGAAACCATGGTAGTTTTGCATACACACTATAGCAGGGGTAGAAATTGACTTTTGAACAAGGGAGTCCAACCCCTGCCCCCCAAGGGACAAGGGACAAGGGACAAGGGACAAGGGATAAGGGACAAGGGAGTCCCTGCCCTGAAAAAGAGGGAGTCCGCAGTCTGAAGTTCAAAACTAAAGATATTAACAATAACGTATGTGCTTATTTTGAAGATTCATGCGGTTGCACGTCTGCCAAATTTTCTTTAGGCATTTGCTGAAAAAATACGGCAATTCCGCGAGGCCGTGCTCTGGAACGAACTACAGTTCGACCTAGTTTATCCAGCCACCAGTTATCCGGAAACTGGCCGCGATCTCGCAGTGTATGTTCTCTGTTTTTTCATTAATTTCCACCTAAAAATCTCGCTGTACATCAAATCATGTACCAATGATTCTCGCGCAATATACACATTGATAAAAAATAATTTGAATTGATGTAAACAAACACTTACTGTAAGAGCAAATGCCCATGTACATGTACAATTGTACATGTATAAATATAAAGCTATCACATGCACAAAACATGAACACATAAACATGCGATGCGCTTGTACATGTATCGAGCGCTGCTCACACAGCGATTGCATCATTCCACTCGTATGCTATCCAGTCCTCAATTTTAAGGTTTTTTTTGGGTTGTCCGGAGGACAACCAAGAGAGTAGCATATGGTTGTCCCTCAAGAGTTTTGGTTGTCCGGATATTATTTAAACATGTGCTGCATGCGCTCTGCTCACGTTATGCTCAGTGCTGTAAAGCAAAAGGCCTAATCATGTAGATTTTGTACGTATTGCAGTGACAGCAGACATGGCCATTCGCATTGTTTCACTCATTATATGAAGATAATAAAATATTGGTAATGTGGTAAATGATGCTGGGATCAATGACGTATAATAATAGTAATTCAAAGTTGCATGAAATTTATTTCATAACATTTACATTAAGTTAACTAACACTACTAACATTACAAACATTACTAACACTGTGTCAAGTCACAGATGAGTAAAAATTGAAAATTAACACGAAACATTGTGTTGTTAAACACGTGATGTTATACTTTGTATCAAGCAAGCCAGACAAAAATGCGTCTAGACATGTACGTTTGCAGCGTATTGTGCAACCCTGGCCGTATGTAAAATGAACGCGCGCATTATGAATATAAAATGTTTGTAGAGGTTGGACACCGAACAACCACGGCAGCAATTTGTAGTTGCCCGAGAGAAAATCCAGTCGTCACGGACTACCGGACGACTGTTAAAATTGAGCCCTGCTATCACATGCATAAACCCTACTGAACTGCATAGAAATGAGCTGTTTGAGCATAAATCGCATATCCGGCCAAATCACATATCCGGATGGGTGCCGGTCCCGACGTGGCCGGATAAACGAGGTCGAACTGTAGTTAGTATAGCAGAATTTTCAGGGAGTCATACGGACTCCTGCATATGTCAAATCAGGGAGTCCGACAGTAAATCAGGGAGTATTTGACTCCGGACTCGCGTTGATTTCGCACCCTGCTATAGCAAGAATTTACAGTAGGATTCTAGCTTCATCTAAAATATCTTCTATATATACTAGTTTTCTGATATGCCCCAGACTGCCCATACTTTGGTTGGCCGTTCTAGGTTGGGGGCAAACTCCACGACAGATGGTGCTCTCGCTCTGGCTCAATTCACCACTGCCACAAGTAGATTTCTGTGAGAATTTCGAACGCTTTTTTACAAGTTTTACAGCGGCCAGTATACTCGTATCCTATGTAATAAGATTTGTACTATTAAACGTTGCATAGATATTAAAAATCCGACCATTATTTTATGAAAAATTTGAAAAAATAGTGATACGAAATAGTGCGCGGATTGTGTGCACATTTACTACTTTCAAATCATACGCGGTTATTGGATTGCCATTCGCTAGATTAATTCGGAGCTCCGCCCACTTGAAAAATAGTACCAGCCTTGTGGCAGTGGTATCCTGAGTTGTACGAAGGGGCGCTGCATGCAGTTTTGGTTGGGGGTTTACACATAGGTTATAAATGGATATACCCATGGTCCTAAATTTAAAGGGATACTATAGACTCCAGGATTTTACTGCATACAACTGTACTTACTGTATAAAAAATCGTCTATACCCACACGTACTTGTTACCAGATACCTAATTTAATTGTTATAATTAATTATACATCAACGCTACAAAATTTGAACGGCTCCATTGACACCCGCGACCGTGCTGCCACCCTGAAAAAGTTGCGCATTTCCCAATATATTTTGCACGTTACAGACCGAGAGCTAATCACAAAGGTGAAATTATATTTATACCTAAATGCTATTTAACCGAACGATATTCATTTTAGGGCAAATTTATCCATATTATAACTGAAACTATATGTCGTTTATAAAGATATTACAATTCTTTTGGGCTTTTAAATGAATAAATAAGAAACACCCTCGGTCTGTAGCCCTTGGCTGGAAAGTGGTTTTGCGCAACTTATCAGATCGTGCGCTTTGAGTGGCGCCCCCGTCGTTGTAATCAAACTGTAGTCGAAAGTTTTAAAACATTTTTTAATAATATTTCTAAAGGTGATTGAACCATGAAACATTTTATGTAGCGTAATTATAACCTAAATTAGCTGAAAATAACCCTAGAAGCTAGAGTAAACTCTCCCTTTAACAACACAATGTTTTGTGTTAATTTTTCAATATTTGCTCATCTGTGACTTGACACAGTGTTAATGTAAATGTTATGAAATAAATTTCATGCCACTTTTAATTACTATTATTATACGTCATTGATCCCAGCATGATTTACCACATTACCAATATTTTATTCTCTTTATATAATGAGTGAAACAATGCGAATGGCCATGTCTGCTGTCACAGCAATACGTACAAAATGTACATGATTAGGCCTTTTGCCTTACAGCACTGAGCATCACGTGAGCAAAGCGCATGCAGCACATGTTTAAATAATATCCGGACAACCAAAACTCTTAAGGGACAACCATATGCTACTCTCTTGGTTGTCCTCCGGACAACCCCAAAAAAAACCTTAAAATTGAGCACTGACACTGATATCATTTGAGTTTGTTGTGCAGAAAAAAAATACTGAAAGATGTTTGTATTGTTGATGTTCAAGTTTTCTTAAAAAAACAGATAACCTAAGTACCAAGACATGGTGGTTAGACAGTGAAAGAACAACACTACAATAGTTTCGAATTAAATTATAGTTACAGTATAATATTCAACACACCTTCAACATTAAATAACTGGCGGACTTAGCTGGGGTTATGGTAAAGAGTAAAGCTACAAGGGGCTGTACAGCAGTCTTCGGAGCCTTTCGCTTCTGCTACAGGGCTATATAACCAATGATGGAAAACGAGATAAAATCTTTAAAACAATATATAGACCAACGGATGCCAGCTCACTAACGCCATCACTACTAAATCCAGGCATAGGCACATTTGTAATTTTGGTTTGTTTGCAATTGACATGCAGCCCAATTTGGCCAAATTACGGAGAGTCAAGTTAGCAGGCTAAAATCAGGACATTTATTTTGCTGGCTAGCATATTTTTTATAATTTTGTGAGTTACAACAGGTTAGCATGGCTGCCAGGGTCTATGTCTCCCTGGGTACTGCCGAAACGTACCCTGGTAGTGGTACTATCTAATATGCCGGACCGTACCTCGCCTACTCCACTAACAAGTCTAGGGAGTCGCCTACGCCTACTCCCTAACCCAGGCCCCTCCCTACGTTGCGCAAACCGGGCGCGCCCGCCCCGTTTGGGAAAACTCCCCCCCCCATTTCAATCGTTGCGCCACGTTTAAATTACTTCCGCCCGATTAAATTCCACCACAATAAAAGTTTGAAAGCGCGGGAATCGAGGTCGGCATATGTTTCCATGAACCAGAGTATCCGCGTGACGTACACTGGCGTCACGCACGAACTCGGCTATCTCCGAAGTTGAATGCATACAGCCTAGCGTGATGATGGTGCTGGTGGTTGCGCATGGTCATATTCCATTCTACGCATATCAACTTCCGCATCAGACTTTTCGTATATCAAGGAATGATGCAAAAAACCTGACCCTAACACTAACAATAAACCGACTCGGTTATCTTATCTACGCGTGTTATAGTACCAAACACTATCTATGGTGGTAGATAGCCACTGACGTCAAACTGACGTACACTGACATCACGCGGATACTCTGTTTCATGGAAACATATATGCCCACCGGGAAGTAGTTCCCCCCCCCTCCCCTCCCCCTGTTTCAATTTCATCCGGGGGAGAACCCTGCTAACCCTAAACATATCAGATAGTTACCAGGGTACGTTCCGGCAGTACCCAGGGAGACATAGACCCTATCAGCGTTAGCATGCTATATTGCAAAGATTCACTATCGTTTCCAATCACCATTGGTTGTTTAGCCCTGTACTGCAGATGAAGTAAAGGGATACTTGGCACCCAGTAACTTCAACGCAGTGGATATTTAACCGTATACGGCAGAGTATCCACTTCCGCTATTTTACTGTACAGTACTTCTGATTGGCTAGTATAATTATGTATGTGTATCAATGTATACATGTATGTTAGTATAAGTATTATGAATGTGTTCAAAAGGTTTCGTATTGGAAACGTGATTCATGGAAAATAGCTTCTATGATCAAACGGGGCTACAAATGTGTAGAAATAAATGGGAATTGAACCTAAGTTTTCTAGATAGCTAAACCTTATGGGATTCGAACGTAATGTGGATGATGTCATAAACATACTAGCCAATCAAATGTGGTGTACGGTAAAATAGCGGAAGTGGAAACTCTGCCGTATACGGTTAAATATCCACTGCCTAACTTCAATGCTCCAGCTGCTGCTACTGTGCTGTGTGTGCTGTCAGGGGTATGATACCCGATTTAGGTTATATCTAAACATTAGGGTTAGCGATAGGGAAACAATTTAGAAGAGGTTTTTATTTAAGCCGTGGCTACACGACCGGTTCCGGACGAGGAGCTACTAGGCTACGCGTCCGGACATCCATCTCACACAGTGAGCTTGCGACACGTACACGCATGATTGCGCAATGGGACGCTCTGCTGATTGCCGTGTGTGTGTGTGTGAGAGAGAGAGAGAGGGGGAATGGGAATGTGTATGTGTGTGTGTATGCGTGAGAGAGAGAGAGCGCCTCAGAGAGGTGTGTGTGTGAGAGAGAGAATGAGAGACAGAGCGAGAGAGAGAGAGCTGTGCGTGTGTGTGTGAGAGAGAGAGAGAGCAAGAGAAGACGGATGAAAGGATAGACGGCAGCAGAGCGTCCCGTTACGTAATCATGCGTGTACGCGAGTCGCGCGATCACTGTGTGAGTGGATGTCCGGACGCGTAGCCTAGAGGCTATAGGCGACCGGTTCCGAACGCGTAGCCACTGCGTTTTATTTATAGTAAAGGATGAGCCAATGTTTAACGAACCAAGATTAATAAGCCACCGCACCTAGTTGAACTACTGAGTACTGACACTGTAGATGTAAAAACAAAGTCTAATGTGGTGCTCCTTAAATGTATACATATGTTTCCTTACGTTTGCCCCTGTTAGGGTTTCAAAAAAGAACAAAACAACTCGTTGATATGTCGACCACAAAAACTCGTCCCCTTTCTTGAAGACTTTTGATGGCAACGCAACGCTTAGTGAACGGAACGCAAGCCACACGATGTAATAACTGGGCGAAACAGAAAACAATATTCCTGCAGGCACAATAATCCGACAGGAATTTATTAAAACCGTTGCAGTCAAAAACATATTTGCGAGGTTTTCGGAATTTCAATAACAGTCTTAAACAGAATATATATGTCACATAAGTCAGCTAACGCTCCATGAATCCCCGTGACTTTCACTGTGATACTAGCGCCGCGGTGGTTTGCCATAAATGGCGATAAGTTGATAGGCTAGGGCCTACTGATAGTAACCAATGTTGACCTTCCCAGGCAGCTGAGCTCAGACAGAAACACGTTCCGGGTCACATCAATTTAAATATTTTCCAATATTAAAATAAACCACGTATGATGTAATTATCAAACATGTAGTTACATTATGCCTAACCGTCTTATTTATCTAAAAAGGGACAAACAAATATTGTAAAAATAATACTAAATGCTTACCAACGCAGTGTTAGCGCCTCTTGTTTTACTATATGTGTAGCATTGTTGGGGTTTCGTAGTAACTGTTGCTTACGCGCGTTGTCATGTATGCAGAATGTATGAAGCACGTGCTATTGAATATGTAAACATTTGGCGCTAAAATTATGTGCAATATATCAGATATGTAGTACTTTATGCGTATTTAACGTGTTACACTATAACGCGGAATAATGAAATCCGCGCTCAAAAAGAAAAAGCCGGATGGAAATGCGAAAAAGAAAGGAAACGTAAGTAAAATACATTTTAATAGATGCAAATTGAAATTCGATGTAGCCTAAACATGTCCTTATATATATATAATATATATAATATATATATATAATATATATATATTATAATATATATATTATAATATATATATATATAACAATTATTAGTAGTAAATATATAATATATATGTTTCTATCCAGTAAGCATATATATATATATATATGTCCTACATCCATTAAATAATTGAATACTTGAATATTTGAAATACTTCATAATGAATAAAGCTATCGGCATATTATACACAATTGTTGATTAAATACGACGATCACAAGCTATACTGTACTTATGCTCAAACATGACAAATTTAGAACTTGCATGTCTACATTGGGTTCTTAATTGATTGGTTTCTGTGTAGTTATTGCAAAATTTAAATGCCGCTGGAGTGTGCGCAGACAAACTGTTTGCTCATGCTGCTAAATACTGCAATATGTGCTGTAAGTTGGGCTCATAGGGTCTATGTCCCCCAGGGTACTGCCGGAACGTACCCTGGGTACGGTCCGGTATACCGGAACATACCCTGGTAACTATCTAGCGGATATGGTTAGGGTTAGGGTTAGGGTTAGAGTTAGGGTTAGGGAGTAGGCGTAGGCGACTCCCTAGACTCGTTAGTGGAGTAGGCGAGGTACGGTCCGGCATATTCGATAGTAGTATAGTTAGTACCAGGGTACGTTCCGGTATACCGGACCGTACCCAGGGTGCGTTCCGGCAGTACCCTGGGGGACATAGACCCTATCAGCGTAAGTTGGCGGCTGAAACGGCTTAAAAGCTGGGTTCGCCAATCATCGGTGGGCGACTGGGGCGGCGCCAGAAGGAAAGGGGGCATGCGCGCTACTGCAGGAGCGCTACTAAGTATATTGTCAGGGAATCCAATGGCGGATCTATAGGCGGGTTGGGGTTGCAACTGACCCCCCAATAGGGAATATAAGACACAGCACCAAAAATGGCAATTCACGTTCTTTTAACAGGTTTGTCTGCTATGACGAGGTCAAATACGCAGTGGTAAATACGTAGTTACGAAGTGAACGTATAGTAGTTGTTGCGCATATTGTTCTCATCTTTCAGGTAACACTGGTAGAGCACGCAAGTGGCAACAACCAAGATCATGATCGTGCTGTTTCTGCTCCTGGTAATTTCCAAGGTGCTGATCCTACTAATGGGAGCCATCAACGTGCAGACGACAGTACGTGCATGTTATAAGAGCATGGCACATTGGCAGGACGTAAAATCATTTCATGGTTCTAATAAGAGTCAACGTGTTTCGAAGAAACCTGTACTTAGCAAAGTTAATCTAATGCACAATGATCAATGAAATATTTTTAAAGTGAATGAATGAAAACAAGAACTATGTACTTTTCTGACTATTGAGCTGTGTGGAGGATTTAGGAGAGTAATCGCAAAAATATCACTTGCGTGCTCAACTTTTCTGTTTTTTTTTTTTTACCGAAAACGCATTATTTTTAACATACATTTTATATCAATTCATTTAGGAAAATAACTAACCCATGTAAAATAAACAAGCGCGGTCATCGAACGCAACGGAACAGCATTGTTTTAAAACTCGAGTGACCACGAATACAATGTTTTCACGTATACGTCATTTCATATTTACAAGTAGAAACCCAGACATTTATATCACACACTAGATTATTACATGTAGCAGTTTTATGATGTGTCAATTGCATCACTTTCAGATAATGGTAAGAACGCAAAGAATGGGGTCAACATGCCAGAGATGTACCAAGACCTGACAGAAGCACAAATATGTGCCTTCAGGGTACTAATAGTTTCAAAAGTTGTTTAAGTGTCGTAGACAAAATTAATTGAAGTTATGGAAAAATCTTCGGCAATGCCTTGTTTTAAGAAACTCGTTCATATTTCACCAGTACGCACCATGGCTACTATTCCTATATATACAAGTAATAAGTAATTGACAGGGGCACAACTCGACATCGATTGCTCATTTCTGCACTCTAATCTATCCAACAGGAGGTGTTCGAGCTTCTTGATGAAGATGGCGGAGGAACGATCAACGCAGACGAACTATTTTCAGTCATGCAGGATCTCGACATAACGCTATCGAAAGAAGAGGTTGACTATGCACTTCAAGAGTTAGACAAGGATGGCAACGGCGAGATCGACTTTGAAGAGTTTCTCTACGCAATGGCTAATACAGACAAGATATTTTCACATTCTACAGCCGGTAATCATTGCCACTTATGTTCAAACACAAAGCGGATATATACGAACATGTTCATGTGACATCAGATCGACAATATAATTAGGCCTGTATATATATATATTAACATTTAAAGTTATTGACACGCAATTCACGAACGGCTGGAGAGCGTTATTAACTTATTATAGTGCTGGTATATATATACAGTATATACTTTCATATATTAATATACCGCGAGATCTTAACTGAACGTTTTGGTAATGTGTGCGTGCGCGCGCGCGCGTGTGTAAAAGTATTTCTTATAACCGATTCGTCGATAATTATTGATAATTGCAGAAACTGAAGATAAAGACAATACACGTATATCACGCAGACAAAGTCTCTTTTTCTCGGCGCTCACAAAATTCGCCATTAAGAACTCACTAGGAGAGATAGAGCGTTTCTACGCCAGCAAGTCGCGTCAGGTAAGAGAACAGAAGTTGTGTCCGCAGACTAACAGTCATGCAGTCATGTCCTACTTCTAATTATATATTATTTCTTATTTATTTGTTTATCATTTTATACTGTTAATTTCACGATGTTTTATACTGGTATGAGATGTTATCACTAATAATTAATAGTACTAGTTATAGCTACCGTATTCGTGGTGCTCGAGTGCGCGTGACTGCCTGCATACGTGCGTGCGTGTATTAGTGTGTGTGTGTGTGTGTGTGTGTGTGTGTGTGTGTGTGTGCGTGCGTGCGTGCGTGCGTGCGTGCGTGCGTGCGTGTGCGTGCGTGCGTGCGTACGTGCGTGCGTGCGCGCGCGCGTGTGTGTATGCGTGCGCGTGCGTGCGTGCGTGCGTGGTTGTGTGCAGTAGTGACGGCTTGGCTAGATGGCGAAGTTCTCTCTTCATTCATGTGTAATCGTGGGCGCCCTCTGGAAATATATGGAAGGTTGCTGTAAAAATCTCCTGAGTCGGAAACTGATGGCAACATACTAATTAACCTCGAACAGATTGATGACGTAGACAGTGCGGCTCTATATGTCCCGCAGCCGTACCGAAACAACGCTAGCTCCGAGAGATCTGCTTGCTACCAATTATATAATCGGTTGCGTTCTGAATGGCACGCATACTCTAACCATAACGGCGCAAGATTCGTGAAAAAAAACATGTCGTTATACCGATAAGTAATCCCCGGCTCTCTTCGCTGCTGTTACCGCATTCGTTTACGTCTAGGTACCGCATGTACTGAGCCACTACGCCGCCGGGGCGAGGCTGATCGGCCTTACCGACAGACAGTTAGAGAGACACTTCAAAGACATGCAGCGCGCTGCCAAGAATCAACACAGCCCGTACGCTAAGCCCCTGCAATTCATTATCCCCCCGGCAGTCAATAAGAAAGGTAAGTAAGTAAAACGTCTAGGCGATCGCATACCTACGACGCACGAGGTTACGTCGAAGTCAGTTTACGCGACGCCCAACAACACAGCAGTGGTTGCATGCGAGTAACGCATCCTCGTCAGGTGTCAGCGTAACATCATCACGAGGAAGCTACGCAAAGATCGATGACGACATTTCTTAGTATCGATGTACGATCATGCGCGTGAGTCACGTGACGCATACGACGTCATACCAACCACTGTCTCTCTCTCTCTCTCTCTCTCTCTCTCTCTCTCCCTCCCTCTCTCTCTCTCTTTCTCTCGCCTCTCGTTCTCGGTTATATACATATGCAAGCGCGCGCGCGCGCGTGCGTGCGTGCGTGCGTGCGTGCGTGTGGTGTGTGTGTGTCGGTGTGTGTGTGTGTGTGATGTGGTGTGTGGTGTGTCGTCGAGTCGTCGGTTGGTGAGTGTGTGTGGTGTCGTGGTGCGTGCGGGCTGCGTTGCGTGCGTGCGTGCGTGTGTGTGTTATCGCTACTGGCAGGTCGAAACATTTAAAATTTCATAGTAGTAAGTTAACCTTTTTTTAAAGGTTCGAAGAAACACAGCAAACCCCCGCGCTCAGAGAAGAGGAACATTAACGCCCCCTTCCGAAGACGTCGACAAGCTTTGAAGGAGAGAGACGAACACCTTAGCCATCTGCAGGTACGAGCGAAAATCGCGTATCAAAATACAAACATTCAGGTAACGAAAGAGGAAAAGCACTCATTCGTTATCCACCCACAACCCGTCATTACCCCACACGTGCTGAAGTGATGTCTTGAGTATCTTGTAAGGATTTCGGCAAAAAGTTTAAAGTGACAGAGACAAACACACGGCCACAAAAACAGAGACAACACCGGTTTTCCGTATTCAGTTGATAGAAAAGCTTCGTGCATGTCTTTACAGGCTACATGGGAAAAATTAGCTACTACTAACGGCGTTTACGTAGGAATCGCAAATTCAGATCTTCTACCAAGATTGCGTCGGGAAATCGCAAGTAAGTACTTGTTTTGTTTGCTCACAGGTACGTTCTCACAATACACTTATAGATTAGTCGGAAAAGTCAAGGAAGATGATAAAAAAAAAAGAGAAAGAGAGAAAGAGTGAATGAGATATATATATATATATATATATATATATACAGAGAGAGAGAGAGAGAGAGAGAGAGAGAGAGAGAGAGAGAGAGAGAGCGAGAGGAGCGACGAGAGGAGCGGAGAGAAGAGAGAGAGATAAAGAGAAGATGAGAGAGAGCGAGAGAGAGAGAGAGACGAGAGGAGAGAGAGAGAAGAGAGAGAGACGAGAGAGAGAGAGAGGAGAGAAGGAGAGAGAGAGAAGAGAGAGGCCGTGAGAAAGAAGATGAGAGAGAGAGAGTAAGCGTAGCCTCTGGGATGGGAAGGGCAAAGGGAAGCTGCCCCCTTATTTTGTAGAAGGGTTATATAAAATTCTAATAAATGCAAACAACCAGAAAATAAGTTGAGTAACCCGTCTCAGACCCAGACCGCCTCACTCTACGCTATATCTGGGAACCAATCCTTTTCTTCATCATCACTCAACTGAGTAATGAAATTATCTATTCCGTTATATTATTTTTTAAATAGTATATTTAAAGTTGTGAGCACTTATCCAGAAGTAGTTTGATACAAAAAAAATATCGAGCGCAATACCAGCTTAGTGAATTATAAGACGGAAAATCTACCAAACCTCCATAAACACAAGATGGAGCAGTTTGATATGAAAAGAGTCGACCCAAATGCTTCGCAGTGTGAAATATGAGGCGGCAACCTTTCCCAACCTTCTTAAAACCTGGGTGAAATTGTAGGCTCAGATGTGGTTAATGGCACGTCTGCTATTTGCTAAAAGAAATAACATCTTCTTAAAATGATGTATTTAAAAAGGAGATGACATACTTAATATTAGTGTGGTATGAAAAATATGGATGCTATTGCCTCTCTTACACAATAAGCAGAAGCCCAATCTCAACATCCCGATTCCCCACAGCACCAAGTGAAATCATTTGCATTGCACTTTGCCGTTGGTCGGCCCTAGTGTCGCTCATGAATATAAGTCATAGTCGGCATATGAACATAATTTCTTGGGAATTATACACGTGTAGAGAGTACATACATAGGAGTAGTTTGATATGAAAAATAAAAATCCCAGTGACTCAGCTTCGTTTACACGTGTAGAGAGTACATACATAGGAGTAGTTTGATATGAAAAATTAAGATCCCAGTGACTCAGCTTCGTTAATTATAATGCGGGAAATCTTCCAAACTTTAAAACGTGGAAGAGATTGTAGGCTTAGATGTGGTTGTTGGCACGTCTTCTATCTGCTGATCGAATTCATATTTTGTTGAAATTATATATTTAAAACAGAGAGGTCATACTTAAGGTTAGTTTGGCATAAGAAATCTGGATCCCATTACCTCCCTCACATATTAGGCAGGAGCCCAATCTCAATACTCTGATTTCTCACAGCGTCAAGCGAAATATTTTCTATTTAAACGAAATAATATACATAGACAGTTATGCACTTATAGAGAGGACATACTCAGGAGTGGTTTGATATGAAAAATACCGATCACAGTGCCTGGTTCTATTAATTTCAAGGCGGTAAATCTTCCAAAACGTAGGATACATTGAAGTCAGACGTGTCTGTACATATGCCTAGTATCTGCTAAAAGAAATAACATTTTGTTGAACTTATATATTCAAAGTAGAGAATAATTACTTATGATTAGTTTGCTATGAAAAATCGATAAAGGATTCTATTTATTATATCATATGATAAGCAGGAGCCCAATATTCTCAACATCCAGTTTGCCCGCAACGCCAAGCAGAAATTGTTTGCATTTCTCTTTGCCGTTGGTCGGCGCTAGTGTCGTGCGTTGACAACTGGTGCAAGATGAAAAACAAATATAAACATAATATATAATACATATATAATACACGTATACTTTTATTGAAGTCATAGATATGTATAGGACACACTCAGCAATGAGTTTATATGAAAAATACATATCCCAGTGCCTGCTTCATTAGTTTTAAGATACAAAATATTTCGAATTTTCCTAAAAAGGGGGATAGATTACAGGGACAGGCCTCTCTGCGCGTATGTAGGGCCGTAGCCCTTTAGGAAAGGCAGTGCGATGGCTCCCTTTTAGGAATTCGCTCAGGCCTCTGTCCTAGAACGTGTGGGGGAGAGAGAGAAGATAATGAATGCGACGAAATAGGAGAGACTAATAAATACTTTATACATCGTAAGTAGAACAAGGATCATCTAATCAGATATTATGTTCATGACGGACACTGGGATCTTCATACATTAGAAACCATGGAAGGTACATACCAGACGGCAGGCCTCTATCAGCATCATACACCGCTGCCTCGCAAGCCGAAACTGTCACTCACCAGCGACGGGAAAGATAAACCCAGACCACGTAGGTATTTCTCTTGCGTCTTGGTGTAGCGGTGTGAAGCGAGCGCATTTGTCAAACTAGATGGAAATCAGGGACGACTACCCAGGACGATTGTCAAAATAATGGGGTAGATAAACGCGCAATCGTGTCCTACTTGCGTTGCTCGTTACTGCTTCTTACTGCGTTACAACCTAACAGTAGAATGCGGCGTGAAAGTTCCAACCGTTACTGAATACTAATAAAACACGAGGCAGACTATTCGTCTATGATTATAGCGGGGCGCAAAGTCGCGAAGACGTGGCACGTACACAGGATAGAGCGATCCCAGGTGCCGCTGCCGTGCGTGCGTATTTCTACAAGCATGAGGAATAAGAGCGAGCTGACCATCGAAGACTTGCCTGATATTAGAGAGAAGGTACTAGCCACATCCCACGGTGCCCATTACGGTCGCCTATCTCTATCGGGTGATGTAATTGCTCGGTTACATTCGCAGCAACAACCAGCTCTGCATAGAGGTCACCTGCGGTCGCCGCGCGTGACCCCTGTCTGCGACTCAACCTCTCTCGTAGCGCTGCATTGCCTCTAAAACACGTAGAATAAATTCGTAAAAAAAGAAACGAATAAGAATAAGTCTATTTCCGCCATGGCGTTCATGTTGAATAGCAACGTTTAAGCTCGAGCAGCCACGCGAAGTGTAAGCAGTAGCAACTGTTTTGAGATTGCTGGGCTTTACGCAGGCTAATGAATATATGCCGATATCGATATAGGTTTGCGAAGTCATAGAAAAGTACTATAGCAACTTACGGAAGATGAAGGTAGACATGGCGACGCAGCACTGGAGTGCGTTAGGTGTCGAAAAGATAAACTCGGACAAGCTGCAGGTATGAGTTTACATGTTCCTGCGTGTTGTCCTTCCCGCGTTTTTGCGTAACAGTGTTCGTGTTCCTACCCGTCTGCGTTTAAACCCTGTTCCTACTTACCTTATTCTTACTTTAGTACTTTCCTGCGCCTTTTGTTTTATATCTTTTGTTTTCGCGGCTGCATTTTGACGTGCTTCAACAAACTCACGCACAATTCTTGTTTTGAACGCCTGCGCCGTTTTCGACCAAAGAGTTGACCACGTCAAAACTAGCCTTCTTATAGAAAGTTAAAAGTCCAAGTATGTTTTACGTTTACCTGCATCAATCTAGAATGCGGGGCATTCCCATTGGCACTTACAACCAAGCATACTGCATCGATTTCATGATTGTTTTACGCAGGAAAACTATCAGGAACAAGTTTAATCACACTGCCTGCTACAACAGGTCATGCTCTAAATGATAGAAATTAGATAGAACTAGGTTAACGCTTAAGGTGGTCAACAGCTACATGAATGGTGTGACGCAGGAAGACACCTTTTAATTGTATTGAAATCTAAGGGATGCAGCGCTGAAGTCGATAGTTGGAATAATCGAGTTTGCCCTTAAATTTAAATTTGATTACAACTCAAATTTACAGGAGAACTTCAAACAGGTTTTCAAGGCATATTCTCCAGAGAAGGAAGACATGGCGTTCGTTATCTGTCCCTGGATACCTGGGCGACCGCGGTATCGTACAGCGCAAACCGACGAGAAGAATAATCCACCGCGGCCCCGCAGCGCCCTCTAGCGCCGCCATGCGAACTATATTAAAATCAAAGTCGGGTTCTGATTTCCACTGAGCGCAAAGGTCAACGTTATATTTCTGATGATCGTTACTGTCTATGTATAGATTAGTTACTATTTAAGCAGGCTATGGTGGTTTGTAGATAACAATTCTTATATATAGATGACCATGCACCTGACAACTTGAAGTAGTGTATGTGCATATCTGTAGTCATATCTAGAGATATGAGACGAGATATGTCCGGATATACATATATATGCACTTATACGTGTGTGTGCGTATTTAGATAAAAAAAAATTGTACCGCATCGGTGCGCCATCTAAATACACATTGAAAAAAAACGGGTTGTTACTCATCAATATCATTAGCTGGGTAGCCCGCTTCAGGTACACGAGGTGATCAACCTGTCCCAGTTACATCATGGAACCATGGAAATTTGTACTTTGATCTATTGAGCTTGAAAATTCGCAGAGGTTCTCATATGATTTACACATTCATTGATTGTGTCCAAACTAAAGTCACACGATTGACGGATGATATCAACGAGAAAATAAATAAAAATAGAAATACTCAAAATGTTCAGTAAGAAAATCGTTCTCTCTCTATAATGCCAGTCTCCTCATCAGTGTTCACCGTTCCATCGTATGGTGGCAACCCTCCCCGCCACGACGCCCACTCCACACGGAGATCCTCAACTCTCTGTACACTATCAGCAAACTGACTACTAGTGCGATGTCGTGCATCGGTTTCCAGCATTCAGCTCTGCTCGGTATATGAGAGACTGAGTGTGTACCTCATCTCTAGGTGTTACTGTGTGATAGACAACTGCACTCTGCAGAGTCGGGTTAAGGGTTTCCTAGGCACTGGTAACCCTATCTATCGCAGGCACCTAAATTCGCTGTCTGTCTATTTGTCTCAGTTCAACTAGAGACCCAAATTTCTATCCTGCGATTGCACATCGTATTGTAATTGTTATTGTAAGGAGTTTATAAATATCTACATATAAATGACATAATTTAGGGAGTGCCTAAATAAGAAAACTGTCATATCCCAGTGGGAATACATAGTTCCCAAATTTCGAAATTGGCTCTAAATTAATCTTCGGAAGTCGAACTGCACTGCGTGCCCACTAATAACTGCACGCTGGCCTTTTTTGGAGCGAGGCCGGTCGCGATTAGTGTCATGGCTATTTACTCGCGAGTCTAAAGTCCTTTTATATAAAATGGGACTCTGGTCAACCAACGTGCGCACCTTGTTTGCGATCTTTAATCGACACGGTGCAATGTTCTGCCCCATGATCACCGTTCGGTTGCTCCCGAAGTTATAAAAATTGTTTACTGTTACATCAGGTCAAAGTAGAGCAATATTGATTGAATTCTGACATTTAGTGCGATACGACACAACATGCTAGCTACCGGCATACCTGACAGATACTTATCAGTAAGGAGATTAACACAACTACATAAATGCCACCACGCATCTATACACGCTCATCGTCAACTGACATGCGTTACAATACGCATCAACAACACTCTCGCACACCGCGCGAACACAGTATACGTACATCTGCGCTCTTCCCCCACAATTGTGTGTACACGCACTAGTGCGCAGTTGATGGAAAATAATGGTCGTCGAGAAAGAAAAGTCAATATTATTAAAACTGGCGAGTAATTAGTACGCGACAGAGACATCCACCCCACAGCCGACATGAGTAAAGCAGAGGCGTCGCACGCCGACTATCTAGATTTCGACGAGATCATCCCGTACATCGGCGGCTGCGGTCGCTACCAGGTGCTGCTCTTCACCTTTCTCTGGGCGTCGGTGATGATCACCAGCTTTCCGGCGTTCAACCAGATCTTCTTTACGGCGTCGCCCGACCACTGGTGTCACGTGCCGGAGCTCGCCAACTCGTCGCTGTCCGCCGAGGACATCCGACGACTGACGATTCCGTGGGTGGAGACGGCCGGCGGGCGAAGCGAGCACAGCAAGTGCACCGCCTACAATGTCGACTTCGTCGCCGTTCTCGCGGAACTGCCCGACGGAGCGCCGGTCGTCGGCGACGAGGCTTGGCCGACGGTGACCTGCCAGCACGGCTGGGAGTTCAACCACACGTGGTACGGTGAGACGATCGTCACCGAGGTATGCGCATGTGCAGACGAGGGAAACGCGAGAGTATGTATACGAGAGGGAGAGGGAGTGAGAGAGAGAAGGAGAGAGAGTGGGAGGGAGAGAGCGAGAGGAGAAAGATAGAGAAAGAAAGAGATAGATATAGGAGAACGAGAAAGAAAGAGGGTGAGAGAGAGGGAGAGAGAAACAAAGAGAGAAGGAGAGAGAGGGACAGGAGAGCGAGAGAGATAAGAGAAAGAGAGCGAGAGAGATAAGAGAAAGAGAGCGGGGGGGGGGGTGGAGAGAAAGAAAGAAAGAGAGCAAGAGAGAAAGATGAAGAGAGAGAGAGAGAGAAAGATAGAAGAAAGAGAGAGAGGGAGCGAGAGAAAGAGAGAGAGAGAGAGAGATAAAAGAAAATGAGA
>NW_014577128.1:605992-611930 GCF_000485595.1 Priapulus caudatus | reverse complement strand
AACATCCGGTACTGGGAAATTATTTGCCAATATTATGTTATATTGCAATTAAAACATGGCTGGGGTAGCACAACCACGCCGGCGACGTGTAGTTTAGAACAGAGTATAGTAGTAAGTGAAAACAAGGATCGTCAGCGATAGACGCAGACAAGCGACAACAACGTTGGCGATGTCCATTCCCACACACCGCGTCAGCCACGACGCTGCGGCTTATTCTAAGTAACCTTGTTACACGCATTGAATTCACGCTGGCTACATCCATCCAGCGCACGTACTTGTGATCAGTAAAGCGACAACAACGATGTTACTATCCAAGCATGTCTCCAGATATAGATAATGCGGCCGGCACCCACTTCTACCTTCTATGTAAACTACAACTAACACTAGCCACGGCGCGTTGACTGTTTTTTTGCCTTGTTTTCTTATTAGGCCGCACCTCATCTGCGGTGTGGTTTGTTGAGATTAATTAGCCCCTTAAAACGGATGAGTAATTCCGCATCATTAAGATGCCACTGGCATATATAAGATCCTACACAGACTCACGTTGAGTATTGCTATTTGAGTTCTGCGCCTTAGGTAATATCTGCTGCTACCAGAAGGAACGCAATAACGTTATTCGGTAAGATACTTTTTATTTTTATTGTACACTACAGTCTTTTTCGTTGTTAAAAGCCAAATTCAACATATAGCTTAATTAATATAGCACGAAGGTCTACACACACACACACACACACACACACACACACACACACACACACACACACACACACACACACACACACACACACACACACACACACACAGAGATAGGGAGGCAATTTGCTTTTCTATTTCTATTCTATATTCACATTAATGTTCTGTGTTTACAAGTCTACGTTGGAAGGATGCGTTTTCAATAGACAGCAGAAACAAAATCACGCTTCTTTCGTTATCACATTAATATTTTGTCGCAAAATGTGCTGTTGGATCCACAATTGATGCAAATCAATAATGAAACTACTTCACAGGCAGACGATACCGGCAATCAACATGGTAACATATTCGAGATTTTCAAATATCCGAATCTGCTAAAAAAGTTCATCGCCTGTCTTATCTGCTGGTGAGTATTTAGCAATCAAGTTAATTAATTTAAATTTAACCGCAATAAAATGCTGTAATTACCGAGGTTTCTGTCCCTTTCTTTATATAGTTAGAAAAACATTAAGACGTTTCGCTTTTACTGTGGCTGTACAACGTGAATTGAACATGACAATACACAACAATATATTATACACTACTATACTACAGTTATCTACCAGCTTCAAACAACTCTGCAGTATCTCCGATCGTGATGATCTTAAATAATTAGGGCGTGTTAGGTAAACATCGCTGTGATATATAAAAAAGACTAAAAGCATTAATGATAGAGATCGGTATACAAAACGTTGGTTCTAGAATTGTCGTCTATGGTTAGGGTAACGTGAATGTATTTTCAGCATTGTATTACAGTTAGTGAGCGCTCATCTTTCATCGTGACGTATAGAGAGGGTCTAATGACGTACCATTACGATCATCGATAATCAAACGATACTATTCGATTCTATTTGATTCCTTACGTTAAAGTGTGTAAATTACGTGCCATGGGTAATAGTGAGATATCTATTTCTTTTTGTATGTCCTGTTCATTTGCCAATGGATCCGAGAGTTACAAAATTCCGAACAAGCGCCACGCATATCTGGCTTGCTATATAGAGTCATAGACGACAAAGCAACATATAATCACAAATGAACCAGTTTAGTAAGTTGCTGATTCAAAATTTCCCGACTGCGAACCACCATGCAGGATGTGTTTAAAAATGGCGAACACATCAAGATGTAAACCGACCAGGCTCTCCGACTGTTACACGTCGTAGGACACCTCTCGCCAACGTAGTGTTAAGCGAGAAGGGAACTTGTGGCTAATCAAGATGGCGAATCAACAAGGTACTCAGAAGATTGTCGTAATTTCGTAGCGTGGCATCGGCACTACGATGTCTTAATCAGTATATAGGGTCACGCTGATTCGTGTTAATCTTACATGTAGGACGTTAAATGCCGTCGTGTACGTCGGACTGACCTACGCTGCCGGAACCTCCGGCTTTATAGGAGAAAATCCGTACTTGGTGCTGTTTTTCTCTGGAGCAGTGGAAGGAATCGGTATGAACATAGTATGAACGAGGCTAGTATACGTTCAGTAATTACGTGCGCCACCGGCAGGGGCGCTGGCGTCAATAACGAGGTGAAGAAGACGAACGTTGTCAGAACGATGATCCGACATGTTGCCCTAGTTCTAATTCATTATCCTAAGCCGTTGTCACCAACGGCTCAAAACACATTTTAATCCCTGCGAATTCATCTCCAAGTAGGCCGTACCTCCTTGGATTATCCTGTATCCTATATTCTTGTATATCAATATTCTCGTTTAACAGTTTTAACCTCTTAGCTAAATTTAGAATCGTTCTGACAACACCCCACTAAATGTTTGCCAGTGGGCGTTTAATGTGTGTATAGTAGTGGTCGCCGATATTACAACGAGGTAAATTAACATAGCGGAATAGCAGTTTAATTGGAGATGCTTTTAATTACGTAAGTACAGACACGCGAGATGGGGAGTTTACCATGATTAAAAAGGTAATAATCACTCGTTATCTCGTCTCGTTCTTTGTTAATCCTGTGAATATTATGATAATAAGTGTCCTCGCAAGACGTACTGTCTATTTAGATACCGATTTATATTTACTTTGTCGATTCGTAATTTCTATAATTGTTTAACAGACGATATATAGCAATAATATAGGATCTATAGCGTGTAGATATAGTGTTATCATCCGTCCCAGTCTGACGCGGGCTTCATGGATGAATTTTCTACACAGGATACCTGATGGCTTGGCCAGCCATGCAGATCGTTGGACGTAGGTGGTCAACGACATCAGCGATGGTCGTCTGCGGAGCCGCTTGCTTTCTGCTGCTAGCCGTGCCTAAAGGTGTGTATGAGTATGCATGTCCGCGCGCGTGTGTGTTCTCCCCAACCCTCTCTCTCACTCTCTTACTCCTTTACTCATCCCCATGCCTCTCTTTCTCCCCCTTGGTCTGCAACCGAACATTATTTTATGATATTCTTACAGTGGGAACTGGTATGTAGCCGAGCATGGATAGCACCGCTTAGTATGTCTATGTACAGCGTCGGAGGCATAGTTGGGACGTTCTTCATGGGATGGATTGGAGATAGGTTAGAGCGCCCATGATTTGACGTATTTTGTTATTTCTCGTGTTTTATGACTTATTCTGCTACAAAGTATATTTTGTGAGTTATTGTATTCTGCGAGTTATTGTAATTCACCAGTTTTGTTTAATTATTGCATTCTTGAATTATTGTATTCTATATATAATCCCACATGAATTGCTTGTGGATCAGCCGATACAGTTCATTGGTATATTATCGGATATGTGCTTTTGCGGAGGGGGAAATGTTTAGATAAATAATACAACGAGCACCGTAATTCGGAGTTTATTCCGGATACAACTTTTTATTCATTCCATGGCGTTCATAATTTTACCACAAAACGTAGCATCGTGAACGAATCTTCGTTTCACGTATTCGAAGCTGGCTACTAGAGAGAGTGCTACAATCAGACGTGAACGTGCACAACCCTTTGTTTTTATTCACCTTTGATCTCACCCTGCGTAAGAAATGCTCTTGTTGTGAATGTCTCTTATAGGTTCGGTCGGAGAGCCGGCTATTTCGTTACTCTAGGCGTACAACTGGTACTCGGGGTGGCTACGTCGCTTTCGCCCGAGCTTATCTCCTTCTTCATATTTCGAATGTTAGTCGGAACTACACTGCCCGTCATCTATCAAGCACCGTTCGTGTTATGTAAGCACACGCCGTCCATTTGGAATACCGTTATCCGTTCCAACAATTTGACGAATAATATTGCCTGGCAGTCACCTTGTTAGAAATGCACTCGAAATAGGTTCACGTCTCGATACTTAAATAGAAAAATCTTCAACTAAAGATGCACGCGAGCAACTCCTCGTGGTTTATCTAAAAATATAGATATTATAAATAAGCAAATCATTAGATCTACCACACAATAACTCATCTCTTACGCAAACAACAACAGAGATTGCTTTGTGCCACTTCCACATGAAATAGAAAACGTTTCCCCACGTAGGTTTGCGCTTCTTTTCTTCAAGCTCTCGAGCTCGCCGAACCAAGCTACCATTCGTTCATCTCATCCGTTATATGGCTGTTCTTCGCGGTCGGCGTCATGGTGTTGCCGCTGCTGGCCTGGCTAACGATGGAATGGCGAATGCTGGCGTTAGTGACGTCGGCGCCACTAGCGATATTTGTCCTTTACTACTGGTACTTTGCATTTTACAGTGTTTCAGTAGTAGTAGTAGTAGTAGTAGTAGTAGTAGTAGTAGTCGTCGTCGTCGTCGTCGTCGTCGTCGTAGTAGTAGTAGTAGTAGTAACAAGCAGTAGCAGCAGCAGCAGCAGTAGTAGTTGTTTGAAGTATTTAAAGATAAAATGCTCGTGCATGGTCTGTGACTTATACGCCTGTACACGCGCTACCTAGACATCCGAGTTCAGAGACACAGGACCATTGAACCTAAACACGCACGCACATATATACGATGCAGCACTTGCACGCAAATCACCCATCGCATACACAGAAACATACGCAATCAAGTCACATACTAATATCCTGCTAATATCGCCTTATCGCTATATCACAGATATCTGTTCTATATACACGGCGGTATGTTTATTTACTAACGTATAAGATAATCAAACGTGATAGCCCATTAAGGACCATCGCATATACTTTTTAGGTGCTATTATTACACGTAATAAAAAAATAAAAAAATAAATAAATAGAGTTGCAGTAAGCAAACCGTTATACATCGATTCGTTAAGCGTTTGGACAGTTGAAAACTTAACTTCTATGTTTAGGTTTATGCCAGAATCTCCACGCTGGCTTGTCACTCATTCGAGGAAGGAAGAAGCGGATATTATTGTTCGGCGTATAGCAAAAGTCAACAAGCGACAAATATCTGATGCCTTGATATCGAGATTTCGCATACCGGTAAGCAGTGTGCACTCTCACACTTTCACGCAGGCACGCACGAATGTACAACGGCGCGCGAGCATGCACACACACACACACACACACACACACACACACACACACACACACACACACACACACACACACGCACACACACACACACACACCTGCGTCTTAAAATCACGCGTATGCATGCATTCCTTCCACACATACTGCCTCACAACATTTATCCACGCCACGCAGACGGAAACACAAAACACGCCCCACGCACGCACGCACGCACACACACACACACACACACACACACACACACACACACACACACACACACACACACGCACCGGCGCCCGCGCGCGCGCACACACACACACACACACACAACACACACACACACACACACACCGGCGCGCACACACACACACACACAGCACGCACACACACACACACACACACGGGCCGGACTAAGCATGGGGGGGGCCCGGGCACGCAATTGTGTGGGGGGCCCTTATAGTCAGTATTTTTTCCGCACTTTCGATGCTTGCAAATCAGAGAGTATTTCATCGTGTTTCAATGAATTTAAAAATGTCACTTCAGATAGCGAGAATACTGAGGTTTACCAGTCTCTGTTGGCTCATCGTGTTCTCATGTGAATTTTTAATCAACTTGAGTTTGAAAATGACCTTTCACCGCTACAATTCGCCGGACCTCAATAATTCAGCTGAACAGCGAAATTCAGTCAGCGAATGAGCATGGGAAAAGCATCACTTCAACGTTACATGCTAAGAATTTTGTGGGATCACAATTACGACGTTTGTAAATTTTAGGATACTCTAAAGGTGGGGGCCCCA
>NW_014577128.1:592974-603856 GCF_000485595.1 Priapulus caudatus | reverse complement strand
TTTAATGTGTGTATAGTAGTGGTCGCCGATATTACAACGAGGGATAATTATACATAGCGGAATAGCAGTTTAATTGGAGATGCTTTTAATTACGTAAGTACAGACACGCGAGATGGGGAGTTTACCATGATTAAAAGGTAATAATCACTCGTTATCTGTCTCTGTTCTTTGTTAATCCTGGGAATATTATGATAATAAGTGTCCTCGCCAAACGTACTGATCTATTTAGATACCGTTTATATTTACTTGTTCGATTCGTAATTTTCCTAAATTGTTTAACAGACGATAATATAGCCAATAATATAGGATCTATAGCGTTGTAGATTATAGTTATCATCCGTCGCAGTCTGACGCGGGCTTCATGGATGAATTTTCTACACAGGATACCTGATGGCTTGGCCAGCCATGCAGATCGTTGGACGTAGGTGGTCAACGACATCAGCGATGGTCGTCTGCGAGCCGCTTGCTTTCTGCTGCTAGCCGTGCCTAAAGGTGTGTATGAGTATGCATGTCCGCGCGCGCGCGCGCGCGCGCGCGCGGCGCGGCCGGTGTGTGTGTTGATGTGTGTGTGTGTGTGTGTGTGTGTGTGTGTGTGTGTGTATATATGTAGGCCTATGTGTATGTGTGTGTGTGTGTGTGTGTTGTTGACATTTGCGACTGTCGCGTCGCGTTTCATCGCAGATATGGAATCGGCGACCATCGTCATCGCCATGGTCGCCAAGTTCATGATCACGATCTCGTTCGCGATCATCTACGCGTTCTCGGCCGAGCAGTTTCCTACGACGCTGCGCAGTGTCTGTATCGGAGTCTGCGGACTATTCGCTAACATCGGCATCATGGTGACACCACAAATCGTCGCCCTGGTGAGTACCGAGACGCACGCGATCTAGGTGGACACGGGCCCACATCCATGCGACACATCCATTACTGACCACCGGGCGTGGTAACCGCCGACTGAATGTACAGGAATAGAGCGTTTCAGAGAATAAAGTATGAGTAAATAAAGTAGAAAAATATCTAGTAATATAAAGGTAAAAGCCGTATAATGATGGATCCGGTAGCACCTCAGCGTGTATGTTATTTAGCTGTTGGTGAGTAGAATTACTAGGCTACGTATGGTATATGTATAATGATGACGTACGTTGACATTTTTAAATATTATTTTGATTCTCTAAAACGATCCGAGAGATAAAGGGAAGGAATAAAAAAGAGGGGGAGAGAGAGCGCGCGCGATAGATAGATAGATAGATAGATAGATAGATAGATAGATAGATAGATAGATAGATAGATAGATAGATAGATAGATAGATAGATAGAGAGAGAAAGAGAAAGAGAGAAAGTTAGAAAGAGAGAGAGAGAGAGAGAGAGAGAGAGATCACGAGCGAGCGAGAGAGGGCGTGATAGTGAAATAGGCTAAGAGGGCGAGAGAGAGAGAGAGAGAGAGAGAGAGAGAGAGAGAGAGAGAGAGAGAGAGAGAGAGATAGAGAGAGAAAGAGAGGTCAAGTTAGAGCGAAAGAGAGCGAGAGCTACAGAGCGCGCACGGGCAAGCAAGCGAGAACTGGAACACAAGCGGGAATATATACTTATTCTGCGTGCAAGTTGTTTTATTCGCTGCTGCATTCATCTAGGTCCAGTACAGCAGCTCGATTCCGTTGGTAATCTTTGGAGTGATGTCTATTCTCGGGGGCGTAGTTGTACTCTATCTCCCAGAAACACTTAACGAGAGTCTTCCAGAAACCTCCATAGAAGCGAACAACTTTGGGAAAGACCAGAAGTGTTGGTCGTTCTCCGTCAAGTGAGTAGTAAAACGTCGGACTCTTACCTCGCAGTTAGAGACTAATATATTAAGTTCTACGCATTAAAAACTGCATAGCGCTATGCACGGCACTTGAACTTTCAGTTTAAATAATGTCCCGAGTATCGCCAACCCATGTTCGTACTATTATTTCAAGATCTAGCAATTTTATTATATTTAGAAATAAATCGACATTATTCGTTCTTAAACAGGCGATATCGCAAGAGCGAAGTGATAAGTCGTGTCGCTGCTCTCGATCACCACGAGATGGCGCCTTTGGCAACAAAAGTGAACGGAGTGACCGACGAAACTGTGTGAATGTGTTTATATAGTGACTCTGTTTGCATGTCTGACTTTCTTGTTACACGTATGAGATCACGTTATACCCGCCCGCTATGTATATAACTTACATGTGATAATTGCACAATCGCACGATATATTTGCATTATCTTATCTTTCAAAACTGCGTATACAAGGAACAAATAGATGTATGTGTAAATAGAACGAATAGATAATTAAATTGTCACACCGAGTGTTCGAGTTCATATTTATGCAATCACCCAAAACAGCGTAAACATTGTGATTGTCTACATGATCGTTGTGTACCATTCTATAGAATAACAACGGATTAGACATAACATTATTACTACGAAATCTCGTATAGCGTACGTGTAACATCCCAACCATATTATCTGGTACGAAAAAAGTTAATATCTGGCAATTTTACTCGTCCACGCACCTGCGTGCTAAAATTCGGAAACAGAGCAATCTATGAATTAGTGTAAATATTCAAACAAGCGGAAATGTTACGTGTGTGATTCTGCACTCGCGCGTGTATGTGCGCAAGAAACTGTTTAGGTGGGCCGGCAGAACGCCAACTAGACACTACCTAACGCTACTAGGACGCGTGTTATCTCTAGAAGAAACAAGGAAGCTCCCTGGGTATTTAGAGTAATGGTCAAGAACACACAACAGGAGCATTGTTCTAAACGAACGAACATTACTAGCCCCAGTAATTCACTCGGCCGCTCAATGATATTGCTATGCTTAGCGACACATTTTTTTCTATTTATGATATTTTTCCTATTTATATATCCCTTAACAAACGTTGCTAGTTTTTTTTTACAGCAGGGCTCGTGCTTGCGTTGGTGCGTGCCTACATGCATATGTGTGTGCGCGTGATATGCGGATTATAGGCGTAAGATCAACACCTTTGTCTGTTTAATACGCCATTAGATAAACATTCAGTAATAGAGCGCGGGCCACTATAATTAACATAGAAATGTACAGAGGCTAACTAGTAAATAGTTAACGTGCAATTACAGAGTCTGTCAATCCGCCTGAATGAACCTGTCGCACGCGCTACCACATCTTCTAAACGGCCGACGACGTTACTTCCTAGTCGGAAGTTCAGTCACCTGCGGCGATTTAATCATATACGCCGTCGCTATACTATGTTATATCTACCGGTTTCCGCACGCGCCATCACCACGCGCGCACACACGCGCGCACGCGATCGAACGCTTGGTCCGTATTCACGTACACTGCTTCATCTTGATCGTTTCATGATAACGGTAGTAGTACGTCTATTTTGCGGTAAGCGATAAAAGGAACGCGGCGAGAGCGTGTAACCAGCATGGATGTAGCCAGTGTGTGAAAAGTGCATGAGTGAATTTCTTCATACGATGCTTCAGCGAAGTGTACGAGATAAGAAGATGAAGGTAGGAATCATGATCATGTGCGCGAATGAAAGTGTCGGAGAACGTAATCTTTACGCTTTTGGATAATTGGTAGCATAGAAATTCTACGATAAATGAACATACGAACGTAAGAATAATTAAAAGAGTGGAGGAAAGAACGAATGTCTGAGTGAGTGAATGAATGAATGAAAGGAGAAGTGGGGGAAAGCAAGAATAAATGAGTGAAGTAATGAATGACCGGGTGGAAGCAAAAGAAAATGAATGAATAAATGAATGAATAAAGGAAAGAGTGGATCGAACAAACGAACTAAGGAACCCATAATAGTTTTATCATTCATTATAGAAAGTCACATTAATTATTGCTGTGAAACGCGATGATCTTACATTTACATGCGTCTCATGCATTCCGGTCATGAAATCCCTAAATATATTACAGGTTGACAGTCAGTAAACCTGTAATCCCTGGTCTGGTAATAACGCTGGATCGAATATAATTACTGATATCACTCTTCATATTTCTCAACTTCATTTCATGTACTGCCACAGATATTTCTACTTTAACAAATATATGTTGATGGTTAGTTAGTTAAATTTAGTTAGCCATGTAGTGCAGCAATTTGTATTTCTAGTACAGTTGTTTATTTTATGTTCAGTTACATCGGAAATTTACCCCACCCCACTCACCCAAACACCCTAGCAAGATCTAGTGCTGCAAACTAATATTGGCAGTTTCTGACCTTAAAGTCACATTAATTATTGCTGTGAAACGCGATGATCTTACATTTACATGCCTATCATGCATTCCGGTCATGAAATCCCTAAATATATTACAGGTTGACAGTCAGTAAACCTGTAATTCCTGGTATAATGCGGAAATTTACCCCACCCCACCCACCCAAACACCCTAGCAAGATCTAGTGCTGCAAACTAATATTGGGAGTTTCTGAACACTTTAATTAAAGTTCGATGATTTGTAGCAAACCTGTAGTAGTATAGTTACTTTAATAGATTTATAGCACGTTCGGCCAACCTGGAAAGAAGTAACCTGCTTAATTCGTCGCGTACATCAGGAAAGATACGCGGTATTTATGATATAGCGTATCTGCAGCGAGTCGTTCCACATGATCAAGCAAGCAGAGAAATTCGAACAATTATCCTTTAACAGAAAAGTATTTGAATTGACATAGTAATCACTATACTACTACTAAATTATCGCGGTCCTCATTTTTGTTTTCTATATATATATATTATATACAATATGTATACGCGCGCGCGTGTGCGTGTATTTACGCTAGAAGCATGTAAGGGAACTACCTTGCATGAATATTTTATAACTAACTTGAGTACATTATAAACATCAATGAAGGGCGAACGTTCAAGGAAATTAGCTCTTCAGGTATGGTGACTCTGTGTGCACATGAATGCGTCTTTATGTGTGTAAGAGTATGCATTTCCGCGCGCGTGTGTGCGCACGCGTGCGTGTGCGGGTGTGTGCGCGCGCAGGTGTGGACGTATGCGTGGGTGAGTGCACGCACACACGCGCACGCGGTATGTGTGCATGTGTGTTGTGGTGTGCTGTCGTGTGTGTGATGTGTGTGTGTGTGTGTCGCTGTGTGTGTGTGTGTAATGTGATCTCGTCGTGTGCTACAGTGTGTCGTTGTCTGTCGTGCGTAGCGTGCCGCTCGCCGTTCGCCTGTGGTTTATCTGTACATGAATGACGCTTCCTGATTTTCATGTTTCGTAAATTCGACAGCAGATGCGTGAAAGTCATTCGCGAAGCACAGCACATATACATGCGATAGCACCGGTGCATGGTCTTCACAAGGACGTGTGAAATGTGTGAATTTTGATGTTTGATATTATTGTTGATAAGATACCGACCAGGGCCGTAGCCAAGAGGGCAGCTGCTCCCCTAGAATTTTTGAGCAGAATTAAAAAATAAGCTTAGCTGATAATCGTATATAACCCTAACGTCTTTTTTTGTCACTTATCCGTCACTTATCCCTGACTCAGACTCACCTCTACCACCACTATGGACGTCGATCAGAGCTGCGCGTCGCGTCCATACATTAATCACACGGTTGAATCATAAAAATTTTTCCCCCTCCCCTAGCGACATTTGCCATTAGCGGCCTACGACCTACTGCACGATTGACCTACATCAGCGTGAGCGTCACAGCAAACACTAATCTACCGCAAGGGAGTTAGACCATGATTTCTCCGGATAGGTGAGCGGTGACCGCAAAAGAGAGCGTCGTGTGTTGTGTTTCACGTTTACATTGTTTAGTAATTTGCGACTTATCTTTGCAGGCTGTTGGTATCGGGCCGCTGCTTTTATTCACCGCTGTCTTGCTGGGTGGGCCACAGTAGATAAGGTAACCCTCAGGGGTATGACCGTAGAAAGAGAGAGAGAGACGAGAGGAGAGAGAAGGAGAGAGAAGAGAGAGAGGAGAGGAGAGAAGAGAGAGAGAAGGGGAACGGGGTGGGAGAAATGGCGAAAGAGAGAAGGAGGACGGCGAATGAGAGAGAGAGAGAGAGAGAGGAGAGAGAGAGAGAGAGAAGAGAGAGAGAGAGAAGGAAGAGAGAGGAGAGAGCAGCGCAGAGCGCGAGAGAAAGTATGCGAGAGAGAGGAGAGAGGAGGAGAGAAGAGAAGGAGAGAGAGAGAGAGAGAGAGAGAGAGAGAGAGAGAGAGAGTGTGTGCGTGTGAGTATTTTGTATCTTTACCGCAAATTAATAATAAAGGAATTCACTCGTGACGTCACCGTTGCAGGCACTCGGCCGCGGGGACGCGCCGAGAGGCGGTCGCCAGTACGAGTTCGACGGCGAGCGTTTCGGCGCCAGACGGCGCGCGGATCACCCCGTGCCGATTCTCGAGCTAATCGATGACGTCAGCGCACCGGATGTGCATCGCTCGCATCGCTACGGCGGGCGTGGTCAGCGAGAGCGTCTGCTGAGCGACGGCGACGCGGACGCACGCGACGACGCGCGCACGAGGTTGCCCGACGACGCGGACGCACGCAACGACGCGCGCACGAGGTTGCCCGACGACGCGGACGCACGCGACGACGCGCGCACGAGGTTGCCCGACGACGCGGACGCACGTGACGACGAGCGCACAAAGTTGCCCGACAACGCGAGGATCGGCGACGTCGGCCCGGAAGAGGATCCGGATCCGGAACCGGAACCGGAACTGGAGCAACACGTGCGCTTGGGACCGGTCGTCCGAGGCGTCGGCGGCGGCTTGCGCGAGTACCTCCTGCGACAGACGTCGGCACACGGGACGTATGACGTCACGACACGTCCGTCGCGCGTCAAGACGGTGTCGCTGTTCATCGAGGACAATCCCGACGTGGCGACGCGCACGCTGTCGCCGGGCGGTCTCGTCGTCGCCGTGCACACAACGACGACGGCGACGACGAGTCCCTTCGCCACATGGCGCACTACGCCAACGGCCTCGGTAGGCGTCAGAGGCAACCGAGCGAAGCCGACGTTTAGTCCGAAAGACCCGTGGACGACGTCGGAGGCCGTTACCATGCCGACGGAGTCATTCACGGAAGAAACCGACGTCGTTACAGACGCACCTCTCCCGACAACGCCCACGGAGAGCGCGCCGACAATGAATGTAGCGACAACAGAGGCCGTAACAGAGCCGACACAGCTAACTACGACCCTCGATCCACTTTCCCAACTGCCGTCGCTGGAGCCGAACCAAGAGCTAGGCAATGGCACCGGAGCAGACTCCCTACTCGGCAACACCACAAACCCGCCATCGCAGGATAGTACAGAAATGGTCACCAACTTATCGAACACGACGACCACGGAGCAAGCGACAAGTGTCGCCACGCCATCGACAGAGGAGACGACGACAAACAGCACAGACGCATCGTCGACGTCGACCGAGGCAGATGCGATAACGACACCGTTGGCAAATGCTACGGGTGACAATGCGGCGATCACGACGTCACCGAGTTTAGAAAATCTTCTCCCCGCTCTCGATAACAAGACGCAGGATCTAAGTAACACGACGGCGACATCCGGATCGGCGGGGCGACCAAGAAACAGAGGACGACAGAGAAATCGTGGCGCAGGAGGAGGTGGCGGAGGAGGAGGGGGAGGAGGAGGAGGAGGATTCGCATTCAACACACTCGGGGCGTTTGGCCTTCCGCAGTTTAGCGACCAAGGTTTCGGTGCTCAATTCGGAGCTCAGGCACCATTCTTTGGCTCGGGCTTCGCCGCAAACCAACCGTTTAATGCGCCCGCAATGAGCCAGCTCGAGCCGCAGTGGCGGGGTGGCGCTCCGTATGCTTCGCAGGCGACTTACTACAAGCCCCCGTACGGGTACAACAATGGCGACCTGTTTGATGACGGATACGGACAGACAGATTATTACGATTACGTGCCTCTACGCAGCCAGACAAATTACTACGGCACCGGTGGCGGGCAAAATGGGTACGACTACGTAGATCAACCGGGCTACGAGTACAGCCAAGCGGAGGACATCTTGTCCGGAAATTACAGAGGGGCGATAAACGGACCGGGCGGAGTTCAGCTCTACCCGCAGCAGCAGCAGCAGTACGGGACGCAGTACCCCGGCCACGCCGGCAGTCCGGGCTTCGCGCTGGCACGCACGGACACAGTGTACGCGAACGCCACCGTCGGCGACTACTACCGCGCATACGACGTGCGGTACCCGAACGCCGACGCTTTCGTCTACGCCGCGGCACCGTCGGCGACGTCGCTCGACGCGCGGCGTCGCGTCGGTTCCGTCGGGCGGACGCGACGAAACAAGAAGACGACCGTGACGACGAGCAGCGTCATTCTGCCGACAGGCGACGACTTCGTGCGTCACTTCCCGCGTCATGGTATCGCCGAGGCGAGCATCGCCAACCGGGGGAGCACGGGCGGCGTGGTAGCGGGCAGGCGTGCTGGCGACACCGAACACGCATCGAGACAGCAACTGAGGAATTTTCCGTCGGTCGTACTGCCGGAGTGGAGCGCTCCAGACGACAGTTCCACCGTGGTCGGGTCCGAGCAGGATGCCCGGTTGGCGCGCCCTCTATTGGCTCCCAGGATGACCGGTGGCGCCGGCGCGGATGCGGACGTAAAGCGGAACTTACGCCTGCCGACTCTGAACAAACAGTTTAGCTTCGATTTGAATTCTCCTCCCGCAGGAGGGCGCATCGATTCGTCCGACGGCCCGCGAATTTTACAATATGAGCAAAAAAAGTCGGGATATGTCTCTGCGACGAAGAGCATAGGCGACGACGACGACGACGACGGCGACGACGACGACGGCGACGACGATGATCACAGCAAGCAGCGACCCCCGGGAAACAAAAGGCTAGAGACTCCTGTACAAACGCGTCTGCGGGGAACAGGCGAACGTGAGTCTGCATCCGACGTCTCTGTCACCGATCGAAATAATGTCGGTATGAGACATAGGGGCTACGTGCTGGAAACCAACACAGAGGGCGCCACTAAACGAACCGACAGACGACGCGGCGGACGAGAAGGTGCTGCGCGTAACGAAAGACGACGCCACGGATATAGCGCCGACAGACTCGACAACAACAACAACAACAACAACAACAACAACAATAACAACAACAACAACAACAACAACAACAACAACAACAACAACAACAACAACAACAACAACAACAACAATAACAACAACAATAAAAACAACAACAAGTCCGCCAACAGCCACAACAACAACAACAACAACAACAACAACAACAACAACAACAACAACAAGTACGCCAACAACCACAACAACAACAACCACGGCAGCAACAGCAGCGACAACAATAGCGAAAAGTACAGCAGCAAAAACAACCACGACGGCAACAGTAACAAACGTATAAACTACAATCGAAACAACGGCAATCACAACAACAAAGACGACGGCCACACCGGCGATCGTCGTAACAGGAACAACATTGCAGCTACCGTCGATCCGCGGACCAGCGTAACTGCGTCCACTAGCCGACAACATGGCTCGTACTTCGTCCGTTTAAGCAATCGCCCCGACGGTGCCGCAAAGCCGACGATGACGGCCGCGGCTGCAGCCGACGTCCCAGCTACGTCGGCGCCGCTGGGCTACTACGTCACACCGTCACGGGCTGTTCAAGCGGAGAACTGGCGAGGTCGGCGGACGACGAGGGAAGCTGTGCTGCGGCCGATCACGACTGTGACGACACCGCTCGATATGAAGACAGGCGCGCCGTTCACTGATAAACTCGTCTCTGGTACGTCAGAGTGTGAAGCACAGCGATGATACGGTAGCTCGGGAGAAAGACGCGACGCTATATATCCTAAACATTTTCCTCTCCATTACTCGCCCCCCTCTCTCTCTCTGTCGCTTTCCCTGTGTCTCGCTTTTGCTCTCTTTCCCCCTCTCTCTCTCTCTCTCTCTCTCTCTCTCTCTTTCACTCTCCCTCTTTTTTCCCTTTTTCCTTTCCCCCTCTCTCTCTCTCTCTCACTCTCTCTCTTTTTCCCTCTCTCCTTTCCCCCTCTCTCTGTTTCTGTCTCCCCCCAAATCTCTCTTTCTCTCTCTCTCTCTTCCCTCCTCTCTCTTTTTCTGTCAATGTCTCTCTTGCACTCTTTCTCTCTCTCTCTCTCTCTCTCTCTCTCTCTCTCTCTCTCTCTTTCTCTCTCTCTCTCACTCTCTCTCTATCTCGCTACACGCATATATGTTCAATACAATTTTAAAGACCTGAAAGATCGTCAGATCGGAGGTGGAAAACGTAATTAAGAATTTATGGAAAACATGGAGAATGTTGAGTAGAAATGGAAGAGATGGGTAAGAGATTTAATAGTGGAAAGGAGGTTGATAGGTTAGAAAGAAGATAGCAGCGGAGGAGAAGACATGGAAAAGTTGAAGAGCAGGCGGGTGGGTGAGAAAGGATATAAAGCTCTATAGTGGTAGTAGATAAAGTAGACATAGCACGGACAGTTAACTTCCTGCTGTTATTGCACATAACTTCCTTAAAACCAGCATAATAAGCAGGAAATCATTCTGGTTTGTCATAATTGTAATGCGAAATAAGAGAGCTCATGATATGAATTCCAGGCACGTATTACTACTTCATGAATGAGTTTAAGATTCTACGTTATCACCATGACGGAATATTACCACAACTGAGCTTGGTGTCGTTATGGATAGGCCCCGTAGCTAAGAATGCACGAGTTAACGAAGTGTCAGGGTTAATGTAGATAAAGTGTTGAAGCGATTGGGAAGGTAGATAAAGTAGATTGGGATAGCGCGTAGAGATTCAGTGGTAAGTGTATAGATCGAGAGCGGATTATCTACCGCGCGTGCGTGTGCGTCTGTGTGTGTGTGTGTGTGTGTGTGTGTGTGTGTGTGTGTGTGTGTGTGTGTGTG
>NW_014577128.1:582171-587389 GCF_000485595.1 Priapulus caudatus | reverse complement strand
GGTGGTGATCCGGATTCAATTAATTAATTAATTAATTAATTAATTAATTAAATTTTCAGGATAGATCAGAAATGGGTAACTTAGAATTGATTACATTTTGGTGGTGATCCGGATCCAATTAATTAATAAAATTTTCAGGATATGTCAGAAATGGGGTAACTTAGAATTGATTACATTTTGGTGGTGATCCGGATCCAATTAATTAATTAATTAATTAGTTAATTAATAAAATTTTCAGGATAAGTCAGAAATTGGGTAACTTATAATTGATTACATTTTGGTGGTGATCCGGATCCAATAAATTATTTAATGAATGAATTAATTAATAAAATTTTTCACAGTGAGAGAATTGAGCTGCCTTGGCGGAGGTCTGTGCTCTCAGAGTGCTCTAGTTATTATTGTTATCGTTATTATTATTATTACTATTATTATTATTATTATTATGCACATTATTGTTACTGCACAGTGCACTGTATTGCACCGAGTCTTACCATGATGATATGTTTTAATGCAAAACGCAATTATAATAAAATGCGCCATATAAACCATAAAATAATATTTCTATAAAAAATGCTTTTAATAACACATCAATAATGATAATAGGTGTTTTAACTAAATGTTATGACCTGTATGGTGACGTATATCATGCACATGCCCAAATGTGTACAAGGGAGTTAGCGCAACTTTTTTTGGTCCGCAGTTGTCCAGTCGGGGCGAGTGCGCTGACGTCATTCCGCTCCGAGCCACGCTACAACACTGGCGGACATATTTATCATTTTGCGGCGATCGAGAGCTTTAAGTTTCCGGATCAGGACAGCGTCTACTTCGAGTGCCTGGTCAAAGTCTGCATCGAGAAATGCGTCGATGAGGTGACGTCATGTTTCCGCCTCACTCTCCATATATATACACACTGTAGGAGCCTAATCGGAAACAAGTGTCAGTTTAACATTTTTCTTTTTTTAATCGATGCCTAATCCTAAGTGCTATAGCCAATGGCGTATTTCAAAAACATGCGTTTATTACATTAGCTTTGTTTGGAATAGGGCTGCACTTTAATGGCAATACGTGCACTGTGGAGGCTTTTTTTAAACTAAATGTATGTCCTTCTACCTCTACTTCCGGGAAGTTCCCGTTTGACGCTTGCTGAAATGGTCAAGCATATTGACAAATAGAATCGCAGACAGAACTAGCACAAGTTCAACTCTGACCAATAATTATTGTTCTCATGGTCTATCATCTGTACTTCTCGCTCTGCGCACGGCAGGCACTAGTTATTATACGTTGCCACTGACAACCGCGACTAGAGTAATTTGTCACTTTCGTGTAAAAAATCGTGAATCACGCACGTTACTGTTGCAGCAATTCTGTGACGAGAGGCGGAACAAGAGAGACGCGGGTTGGGCAATTAGGAGTCACACAGGAGAGGATAAACTAACGCACGAGGTCAGCGTACACAGGGCGGTTCTTGTGCTACTTCACGGAGAAACAGGTGGCGCCACGAACTTACCCGAAAGTAAGCGCTAACATAAATCGCCATTTCCCATAAAGCCTCTCTTGTTAATCTGAAAGGCAATCTGCCAGTATCTATAAACACGGAAGCTCTCACATATCTGAATATAAACATAAAGATTTATTCATTATTAACGACCAGATTTATTTGTATGTGTATAACATTAAGAGATGGAGAGTATAACTTATACTCCCCTGAAAATATAACCCGTCACCGAATATTATAGTGTTTAATCAGAGTTAATTCTCCCCATTTAAATCATCATTATAATACGATGACATCACCGCCACAGACGATTCAGTAAATCGCACTTATTATGTATCTGCGACAACAGTGACATAAACACATGTAATTAGGTCCTATATATTATAGCCTATAATATTGCTACGCTTTCACAGAAAATATGATCCAATGGCCAGAAGGCGACACGCAATGCATGAGCAGGGTGCAACTGATGACGGGTTCTGCCATGATCGGCGCCATAGCAACGCTTGCGGTCGTCATCATCATGATCATATGGCAGAAAATTAAACGCATGCGCAGTGAAGCCGATCGAGTCGACACGCCTAATTTTAAGTTGTCTCATTACGACTGTAGTAACGTAAAATCCTTTCTACCTCATGATATCATGCTAAACATAGGTTAGCCTAGACAAAAATTGTACGCACTTATCTATAGCAGTGGATGACTCGTTAAACGCTATATTATTTGTCGCTGATTATAATATTTCGATTAGGGATAATTGCCTATCAATTACGCGTAAGTTATATTATAAAAACTCATCGATCTATTCCAACAGTGTTCGTCACCCCGTTTCTATAAAATACAGGGTAACGTTAGTTATTATTACAGACATAAAAGTTATTATTACAGTAGTGTGTAGGCCCTAGTAGTGTGTATCGATGACGTAATTTTAAAATGGCTAAATTATCATGTCTTTGGAGCGTTAGATGTCTGGCCTGATCTGTTTCCGCTATATGCTATATATTTGTGTGTGTGTGTGTGTGTGTGTGTGTGTGTGTGTGTGTGTGTGTGTGTGTGTGTGTGTGTGTGTATGTTGCGTCTATCTATATTATATAGGTGTATAATTCTGTGCGCGTGTTTCCGTCTCCCCGCTGCAGGCATCGACGTGCAGTGTGACCCACGTTCTGCCGCCATGCGCGTCCGTCTCTCCTTCCGGCGGCCATTCTCCGGTACGATATACAGCGAGGGCTTCTTCCGCGCCTCCAGCTGTCGTAGTAGTCACGTGGACGCCACCGTAACCGAGCTTGACCTCCCCGTAGATGGCTGCGGCACGAAGCAGCAGGATAATGTAATCGCAACGAAACCTGACCGAAAGATACCGCCTATCTTTCTGAAAATTCGTGAACAGTTTACGGATTTGTTAACTACGTTTGTTTACGGATATTTTTCAATACATTTACATTGAATTCCATATATAGTTGATAAGTTAATACCAATGCGGTATCTAATATATGACCTTTTCGCATTTGCCACCATTATGGAATGCAATTCACACGCGGTTCGTTTATGAACGGTGTGTATAGGCATGATCTACTTGTCATTTGAGTTATCTATATTCGTGTATATATAGGGGGAAGATTCGGAATACGTCAACACGATTGTAGTCATGGCGGAAAGCGCACTCGGAATATTGGCCGGAGATGACAAATCGTACACGCTTCGCTGCGTTTATCCGAAACAAGAACTCAAAGTTCCTAGATCTTCGAAAGATTTCTCGTATGTGCCGCAGCTCTGCATGAGTCAAATTTGACGTTTGAATTTATCGCAGTGTCGATATTGCTATATACAGTGCTAGTATGTGCGGTCTGGCGTCACAATCCTCACTCATTCCTACCTCACCCACGAATTTTAGTAGAGTCCAAGATGCACCATCAGGGGTCGATACGCAATTGCCGTTGATGCACTTCAAGGTCATCTCGGGTGGAGATCCGCGGGATAATCCAGCATCTGCACTAGTCGTCGGAGATCCTGCCGCCATCGTCGTATTCTACGCGACACCCGGTACCGGAATATAGAACGTACCCTCTCCTGCGAGCGAACACAGCGATAAAATTACCGTTTCACGCTACGTTTGTCGATTCGGCAATTCAATTCAGCGATTGGGGGTTTCCATTTTGACAGATTGTTTTAACATTTGGGCTTTTATGGTTTGGGAAAAGTGTGTTTGCTGTCCACTGCGTTCGGAAAGCGCTTAATTTAGTCTCCACCTGCTTTAATAGATTTTTAAACATTGTGAGTATGTTGATGTGCACACAGACTGGATCTGTCTACTACAGGGGTGGGCAAAATGCGGCCCTCTACGGGGTTCTGTGCGGCCCGCGGAAGCCTGCAGAAAATAAAAAAATAAAAAAATCATCCATTTTTTTTTTTTTTTAATTAATAAATTTTTGTGAAGGTCAACATGTTTGTGCTTGAACCGAGGCTGACTTTTTCAGTGTCATACAGATTAGTGTTCTATTGTCTCTGGTTCGCTCTGCAACGCCATTTCAGCTAATTATGGTCCAGAGATGGCGCCCTTGAGGCGAAACGCACGTATTATCTTAGAGCGCACCGCCCGATTTTAAAAGGTGCGGCTCTTTGACTTTTCATGGCCCAGTGATGCGGCCCTCGCTTTGAAAAGTTTGACCACCACTGGTCTACTAGGATCTATCGCCCAATAATTAAAGCAACAAAGAATATCACAGCTCTGTGACGTATAGAACTGTTATAAAGCCTTATACGATATTATACGATTATATACTACTATTATATATCTACGATCACCATCGCAGTCATTGAATTATACACCGAGACTTCCTGTTTTTCAGCTAATATTCATTTGGATCTTTTTGTAACGCAATGCTATGCTCAAGATGGCACCTCTGTCACGAGGTACCTTCTCATCGATGATCATGGGTGAGCAAGGCATGGAACCGGAATGTGTGATGCGTTCTAGTAATCATTACCTCCGCCAATAGTCCACTAGCCACCCCTATGTCTTCTTTACTGAACCTAGAAATGTTGAGTACTATAAGGTTTTATGTTGGAAATGCAATATACAGGTCATAAGAACTAAGAAACTGCCGGATGCTAATTTGCATATGTGTAGCATTTTGCTTAATCGGCCTAATTAGCATATTAATTAGGTCAAATCACAAAATCAAGAATATCTTTCTTAGTAATCCACATAGAGACTTCATTCGTGTGTCTAGACCCATGTTTTCGACACTAAGCAATTGATCTGGCATGGATTCAAACCCCTACCATCCTTCCGACTGCCAGAAATCCAATATGGCTGCCATGCATAATGAGGTCAACCGTAAAATCACCATAACTGACCAACTGTTGGAAGATAGAGACTTTGTTTTGATGTTTAGACCCATGTTCTTAACACCAAGGATTCCATCGTCTATAGAACTTATATATTTAACAGTAAGTTATTATTATATATGAAAATTTTAAATATTATGATGCAGCTAGATCATGGAATACATAGATGAACACCCAACACCATCAAACTACTTACTATTCGCCTTCTTCTTCATGGTTGTGATCATTCTCTCCAGTCTCTAGATCCTCTTCTCCTTCCTTCTGCTCTTTATATCCTTCTTCAGCATCATCTCGTTGTGTCAGTGAGTTACAACACTCATTTCCTCCTTCACACACATAGTAGCTGGTACATGACAATCCATTTGCTGCACAACC
>NW_014577128.1:571612-577024 GCF_000485595.1 Priapulus caudatus | reverse complement strand
ACACCATCAACGCCAACGGCGCACGCCAGCCACTGATCTCTATAATATATTATATTATATTATATATTATATATATATATATATATATATATATATATATATATATATATATATATATATATTCCGCGGACGGAAGTCTCAGAGTATTTTCTCGAGGTACTATGTTTTAATGAAGACAGCGTTGTACCCCGCGTTGTGTATACACACAGAGCCTAAATTATAATCTTAAATAATGTAAATATAAGCAATTAGGTTTCCATGCGAATATGCACCATGAGCGCGACATAAATTGATTATAGAAACTTGGTTTCCTTGTGAAAATGTTTTTACTCTAGCGAATGTAATTATTGGTAAATAAACTATGCTACGTGCACACGATCGTTGTCGACATAGTATAAATATGTGAAAGGATTAACCTCTATAGCAAGCACTACACACGGCCGTACACACGGCCAGTTACATGCATATCAGGAGTAGATAATAAGGAATTCCCTATTATCTACTCCTGATGCATATATAGTATTCGAATATACTGGCATAATGTTTGTCCGTTCTATACACCAAGTGCATGTCAATGATCATATATAGTGATGTGCAAACGGCATATGTACAAAGAATTCGTGTAAACGAATAGTACGAATAGTACCCTTGGTAATCATATGAGCGAGCTACTCTAGATACTATAAGGTAAATAAACGCGCCCGCGCGTATTCATACGCCACCCAAGAATTACCCAAACTACAAACCTTTGCACGACAGTGACAATGTCCACGGTTACGGTGGATACAGGTGATATCTTATCTCGTAGCCCAGTATAATTCGGCCATTTCCACCGCTGATGTTATGCATTTAAACAGGAATTTCTACTGTGCATTTGTTTTGCTGTGCGCGACGCTTGCGTCGGCATTGTCGTCGTCGTCGTCGTCGTCGTCGTCGTCGTCGTCGTCGTCGTCGTCGTCGTCGTCGTCGTACGAGATGCGAGGGAGACGGGTGGATTATGCCGACTGGATGAGAGATGTACCGTTGCACATAGCCGCGGCGCCTCTCAGTGCGCTCGCTATACCAGGTAATAATACTATACGATAAGACATAAGTCATCATTACCTATAGCATACCCATCATTACCTATACCCTCTGACATATCACACGTTATAGCCGCGAAATTCTCAATCCAGTGCAGAGATTTTATACGAGTATTTATGAAGATATGTTGCGAATAAATTTATTTGAACAAATATATTTGCGAATTTTTATACGAAGGATATGTGAAAAAGACAAGACTTCTATACATCGGTCAGAAGGTGCAGCTGTGCGCCCCAGAGGTATCCCATAAATTAGATGTATTTTATGGGATATCTATGATATTAACAGCAGGTCGGCGTAAATGAACATCATCTGGCGGTAGCATTAAATTGTTTGCAGTTAAAATAAATAAATAAATAAATATATATATATATATATATACAGGTTCACACGATAGCTACTCGTACAACCTATCAAAGGAATTCTCCGACATGGATGAGATCCTACAGGACATTATCGATGCCTTCCCGGGCGACTTTGGCCTGGACGTCGCGTGGAATTACTCAGTGACGCAACGCATGAAGGCGACGCAGCAGCTGACGGCTGGCATACGCTACTTCGACGTCAGAACGGCGACGAAGGAGAACGTCACCGACGACTGGTTTGTCTTTCACCACTTCTACGGCATCGCGATGAAGGCCGTCCTGCGGGAGACACGGCGATTTCTCGACGCGCACCGCGACGAGGTCGTCATTCTGCACTTTCAGAACTTCCATCGGATGGACGGCGCCGAACACGAGAAGCTCAAGCAGTTTCTACTCGCCATCTTCGAGGACATCATGGTTCCGTCGCCGGAGCACCAGCCGCTATCTGAACTAACGCTGCAGTCGATCCGGGCGAGCAATCAACAGGTGATCGTTATCTATGGGGACCGCACCGTGTCTGAACATCGGTTGTTCTGGTGGAAGGATTGGCTGTACACGCCGTGGCCCAACACGGCACGTCTCACCGACATGACGGACAAACTCACGCAGTGGCACGATGCGAGGCCCGACAATCAATTCGCAGTGACGCAGGGCGTGATGACGCCAGACGGCGCAACGATCGTTTCGAATCCGCTGCGGGACCTAGAGATGGTTCTAGTGCGTAAGTGCAACCCGGTGGTCAGCGACTGGGTGCGAGTGAGAGACGCCGGTGTCAAGGGAATCAACATTGTCATGACAGACTTTGTCGAACTCTCCGACGTGATATCGTCGACGATAGAGCTGAATTACCGGGCGGCGGAATAACGGCACCTTGTGTGTGTGTGTGTGTGTGTGTGTGTGTGTGTGTGTGTGTGTGTGTGTGTGCGCGCGTCGGTGTGTGTGTGTGTGTGTGTGGTGTGTGTGTGTGTGTGTGTGTGTGTGTGTGTGTGTGTGTGTGTGTGTGTGTGTGTGTGTGTGTGTGTGTGTGTCCCCCGTGCGTGTGCGTGCATGTGTGCATACATTTACGCTAGAAGTATGGAAGGGAATATATTACATCTACATTGCATGGATATTTTATAACTAACTTGCGTACATTATAAACCTCAACGGAGGGCGAACGTTCGAGGAAACCATAGAAATAATATAGGTAGACTAGCTGGTGATCTCTATATATTTCTATGGAGGAAACGCGATAAAGAAATGAACGCAACAGATTGGGTTGTGCGCCTTGTCGTGTTTATACCGATAATTGGATGATGCTGCCACCACGCGAGCAAGTTTGGAAGCAAAACAAAATAGTAAAAGCCTTGATCTAAAAATTTCCTATGTTGTAGAAAACATTGCGGAATATCATTATGGGAGTGGAAATTGTGGTAGTCGTGATGCTCTCATTACATGGTCAATAACAATACATTTATAATTTTTCCCAGAACCTAGAATAATATTCAAATAACGCAATTGTAGCTATGAGTTAAAACACTAAATAAAGCAATATTTCCAAAATTAATGCTCTAAAAATTTCCTGTTGTAGAAAACATTGCGGAATATCATTATGGGAGTGGAAATTGTGGTAGTCGTGATGCTCTCATAACATGGTCAATAACAATACATTTATAATTTTTCCCAGAACCTAGAATAATATTCAAATAACGCAATTGTAGCTATGAGTTAAAACACTAAATAAAGCAATATTTCCAAAATTAATGATTTTTTTCATTACAGTGTTTGTTATAAACGGGATAATCTTTATTGCTACTTACATACATTTTTCATGGTGTACTGAGGCATCCATTAATTTTTCTATGTTGTATCATTTGCTTTATTAATCTCACTTTGGTGTCGCTGTAAAACACATGAGTACATGATGCACATTTCCGGCAAGTATAGTCGGATCCCGTTCCACACACGAAACGGCGGACCTGACCCTGCATGACCACGTCACCTGACAGACTGACATCAGGACATGACAAGACCATGCAAGCTTACTGTCCATGTTTTCTAGACGTCTATAGTTCACCTACCTTACGTGTATAGTACAGATTAACTCACTCTAGTGCCGGATATTACCTAAAAATATTGCGAAAAATGCCTCTAGCAGAGAAGTTTTGTATACGTAACGGCTACTATTGCGTGCGTAAGAATAACACACTAAACTGGATCCCCGTCTTTCTATACGCTTTGTTACTAGAGCTTTGTTTTTGTCTTGAGCAGAGACGGAACTAGTCTAATAATTTACTAATTAGGCTAAAACCAGGGAGTGTAAACGCCTAAGGCGAGATCCGTCACGTTGTACAACATAAAAAAAAAAAATATATATATACACGAACACGTATAAGTAATCTATATATGACATATATGAACGTATATGAACATGGGCGGAACCACAGGTGTCAGTAAGTGTCGTGGCAGTATGACAAGGCAAGGAGGTTCTGTGAGGCTTTTCACCTCACTGTCAATGGCTTTTGCCAGAGAGATACGTTTTCAGAGTATGTCCCAAATATAACTTGATCTTGCTTTGGTGATATCCTGTTCTTCCATCTGCATACGCTTTTGCTAAATAGTACAGTCGGTTAGGTCAGAATATCATCTAAATCGTTCAAATTGTGAAAAAAGTGTGAAAATTGGTACACTTGCATACTTTTGTATGCTCTTTCATTTAAAAGCAGGACACACGCGATCCACCTGCGTTTTCGGCCACTATCTTGAATTCAAAATGGCCGCCGTCATTTCTTAAAAAATAGCTATATCTCGGTTAATAATCTTCGTACAGACTTGAAAATTAGTCCAAGTTGATAAGCTCTCATATTAGAACAATTGTGCATTTTATGAGAAAGCCATGAAATTTCTAGCATAGTTAGTATATACCATCAATGTTTTTTCAGATGTGGGGGAAGTGAGATTTGACGCTCTGAGGATCGTGAGAGGTCAAATCCAAGATGACGCCAATCCTACGAGTCTAATGTTCAAACGCGCTTAATTTTGAAACCAACAGTGTAGAAAAACGTTTAAGGTGTCAATTCCAACTAAATTGGGGATGACCATTCATTTGGTGATACTTTTAAGATTGCCAGAACTAAAGGACATGCATTTAGGCCAAGGTCAAGGTCAAAATTGACCAAAAAATAAGCAATCAGTTAATTTGCTTGTCATTGCCTTAGCATGTCATTTCAAAATAATCTTAAGATTCCGATATCACTAGCCATACCCGTCCATGCCCGTTAGATGGTCAAAACTAAAAAAATATAAATTTAAAAATAAATAAAAATAAAAAAAATTAACACATATAAGATCCGATAGGTGGCGTCGTGTTTTCGTGTGTGTTTCAGAATCTCTCCTGCCGTGCTAACGTTAATGATTACCGCTCCTGCTCGTAACGGCCGCTAGGGCCTACTCACTAGAGCGTTAACCTCTTACTATTGAAATGTGGGTGGCTGCTGACTGAGCCAGAGCGGCCCAATCAGCGAGCAGTCTTTGCTTGACGTCATTTCGTCAACATTTCAACTGCAATAACTATATTTATAATAGTTTATAATAGTTTATATTAGTTATAATAGTTTATAATAATATAATTTATAACGTGTAAAAAATGCATGCTTCTGATAAAGCATTAACTAGATTACCACCAAAATAAATATGTGGCTGGTGCGGATTTGCAGCCTGCTTTAGACTGGTACCCGGTCGACAGTTTCACACGCTACACCAAGGCCTATGTGTGAAGGTGGCGAACGGGTACTAGTCTAGGCCTGCTTAGCCCGTTCTGCGTTTATTCGATAACGAGGTTTGCGAACTGTTTAGCGCTGCCTTCGCTTACAGGCGTCAGTGTAGGCGAACGCAGTCAAGCGTAACATGACGACTGTATTATACAGGTTACTGCCGTGCTGATTTGTTAGCAACCATGCAAAAAGCGTCACATCCTGATGAACCC
>NW_014577128.1:543367-565528 GCF_000485595.1 Priapulus caudatus | reverse complement strand
TCTCTGACATTATCTCTCCTCTTCACACTGGGTGATTCGTTTGCGTTTGGATTGTGTTTTGTTATATACTGAGAAAAATCGGTAATTCAAACATTTTCACCATGTTTGTTTGTATCTATTATACTATGTCATTGATCATTTTTGAAGTACAGAGTAAAATGTGATGGCGGCCATGTTGAATTTCAATATGGCCGCTGTAATTATAATTGAGATTGTGTGTCTTGTTTTAATATGAGAGCTTATTAACCTGCGACAGTCTGCAATTTTTCACGTCTCTATATCTTCCCGTGAACGAAAAATTGCTAAGTTTGTAATTTTTATGGTGGCCATTTTGAATCAAGATGGCGTAGCAAAAAACGACTCTTTGATCACATACATCACCGGTTGTTGTATGAAATAGTTATATCTCTTCTATATATACTCTATGTGTAAAAGCTAACAATCATAGATATCATATAGGCCTATGCACGTATATATGATATCTATGCTATCAATATTGACATTATAAGTCTATGGCACTGGGTTGTATACATAGAAATAATATAGGTAGACTCTATAATTATATTTGTCTATTGCTGTATATAATAACATGTTATCAGGAGTAAGATAATATAGATATAGATAATATATAATATAGATCTATATTATCTTACTCCTGATGTTATTACATCCATATACAGCGATGCACCCCGTGGTCGCTATGCGTCAGCCAATAGCAATCCAACAAATCTCTCTCCAGCTGATGTTCTAGACTGGAGCTAATCACAGAAGCACAACATAAAGATGTTAAAATGAAATCCGTTCAGTTACCAACTATCGGAGACGCGGAAGTTACCATATTCGTAGATATAATATTATATATCTAATATTGAGTAACTTTAAATTATATTATATATTTTATAAACATTTAAAAGTTTGACTCAAGTGTTACCCATAAGTTTAGGTTAGCTTTATTTTTCGATAAGAGAATCGATAAATGTCTGCGTGTTCAGGAACTCCGATCGCAACGTTGGCGACGCTCTACGTTTCGGGGGGTAAATGCATTAGTGGCAACATGGCGGGCATCGCACACATATGTTTGTTTCTTATAAGCTTAGCTTTTATTTTAGCACAGTCTGCTGATGATCCAACTAAAAGATTTGAGTACAAGTACAGTTTTAAAGGTCCTTTCTTAGCACAAAAGGATGGAACTGTTCCATTTTGGGGACATGGAGGACGTAAGTTAATGTAGTCAAGTGAGTTAGTGACTTCCATGATCCAGCAGCTGATCAGGCAAATGAATAAATACCCGTTGTACTTGATCCATAGACCATACTTCATTAAACCGTTAAATTTCTCCCTAGAAGCCTTTTATAATATGACGCTATTGTAGGCCTTAATAGCTTTGCATGGATAAATTTGGTGAGTTTTTGTATGACAATAATTAATTAGAAAACTGGTACACAACATAAATGATTAATGTAACATATGTTTTACAGATGTTTACATAGAGTAGTCAGTGGAGTTAGACTAGGGGTTGTTTTAGTGATGCTGATAGGGCCTATGTCTCCCTGGGTACTGCCGGAACGTACCCTGGGAACGGTCCGGTATACCGGAACGTACTCTGGTAACTCTGATATGGTTAGGGAGTAGGCGTAGGCGACTCCCTAGACTCGATAGTGGAGTAGGCGAGGTACGGTCCGGCATATTAGATAGTATCAGGGTACGTTCCGGTATACCGGACCGTACCCAGGTTACGTTCCGGTAGTACCCAGGGAGACAGACCCTGGCAGCTTTAGTAATAGTCTATCTAGATACAGCGTCGTGCATTTTGTGTGGCCGCATTGATGTTACAGGGAATTGGATAAGCGTGTTTTAGGTTAGGCAGATTCTCGAGTCATTGTGAAATAGGGGTGCAGATCGAGTGTAGACATGGCGGGGGTTTTGGGGAAGACAGAGAGGTAGGAGTCGAGGATTCTGGTTGTGGTCGGGAGAGTAAGCACACGCGCTTACGTGCGGTGCGCGTTTCTTTGTTTCTTTGTGCAAGATGGACACACTGTGTGCGAGCATATATATTAAAGTTTATTCAGGTTACCACACAAGTTTGGATTTCTTCTTCATCATTTCTACACAAACTTTTAATTCAACGTTACATTTTGAAGCCAGTGACCAGTCCAAAACCTGGGTATTCCTTTGCGGGCGCAACGCAAGGTACTTCACTATATCGATCTACGGGCCAGCAACGAAACAGAGAATATTATCAATTTTCTTGATGAATGATCATAAAACATTTGCTATGCATTATTACTATTAGCTTCAGAAATATTTTTTTTCTTTGTATTCTGTATTGATCAAATACCAATCAATTGTCACAATATTAAAATTTCAAAACTTAATCAAAACAATTGTTGTTAACCTAATTTGTAATCTTTGTTGTCTCTTCACTCTTGCTTAAAATCGTGATGACGTGTTTTCTACCAACTAATGAAATCATCACTGGTCATGCAGTGGCAGTGCACTGAAATTAAGATTGTAAATCTGTTCTGGCAACAGACATTTCAAGTTTATAATTTGTGTCATACAAATATTCTCCACATTTGTGTATGGAAGGTTATACGTTGGGCTCTAGAATAGCGTCGGATTATACAAACTTCCGGGGCACAATTTATTTGTTTAGTACCACGTAGGCAGTATGAGCAGTACATACACTAAATGATAGTGATTGACCTAATTAAGTACCGGGAGCAGTAGAACAGTAATTATTTATAGCAAGCTTTGTCTGTAACATTGCAACCTATAGGTGTGTATAAGGAAATAAAGTTCTAACTAGACCTAGGTTTTCCTAGCAGGCCTTGTACTAGTAGCTCTTGCCCTAGCAGTCTACAGTCTATGTTGCTCGGCATTACGTGTAATTTAGAGTGTTGAAAGGTATAATTCTAGAGCTAGCTAGATTGCATAATGATGGCAATTGGCCAATTATATGATTCAATTCATTTTTATCTGGTTAAAATACCTAATAATGTAATAGAATGGGTATCTAAAATTCATCATTATAGTTCTGATAATAAATAAATTAAGTTAAGTTAATAAGTTACTTAACTAAGTTCATTCGGTTGGTAGACTAATATATATAACAGGGTTAATTTGTACTCGACCGTGAATATTGGAAACGTACCGCTAACGTTTCGCCTCCAGCCAGGAGGCTTTCTCAAAGCAAACTGATCAATGATAACTGATGATAACAGTTTTGACCACCAGATGGTGTGGTGGTCAATAGCTTAGTCCACACGCGACTAAGCCTGTATCCCCCCTCGTTCCGGTTGATGTTTTGAGTTCTGAGGTTGTTGTGGCTAAACCTAGTTACACCCATCTTTGCATCCATTTTTTTCATGCAAAACCTAACAAGATCTGCTATACCCAAGTAAAGCTTGGTATTCCCTTGTTTAATGAAACTTATTCGTATTCCTTGATCATCCGAGCCTCATCGCTGCTTTTGACGTGTATTCTTCAAAGATGCCTTGAAGTTTAGCTTTTTTGTTTCTGTCATTCCAGATTAGAATTGTCTGTCTTCTATGTTTAACCATGAAATGGAAACATTTTATTACAATCCACAGTGTTGATCCATCATTTTGGTCAGCTTTGTTTCTCTCGATCTTTGGTATAGTTGTTTGGACTTTGAAGGCTAATCCTTATCAGGTTACAAGGTTATGAGGAAATATTTTCTCCTGTAATATGTTGTGTAGATCTGGCCATTTATAAATAATTTAAAAAAGCTGCACTGGATGGCAGCATATCTGATAATCAGATCTGATAATTATATTGATTGTTATTAATATTGCATTTTATAAAAACAAATTTCAGATGCCATAGCTAGTGAAGATCAAGTCAGGATTACACCATCAATTAGAAGCCAAAAAGGTATGGAATAATTTTGTGAAATTTCCTTTATGGATTGACATCAACAATTATTACTCCTGTTAAAAAGTTCTACATTTCCCTGATGAAAAGTTGTCATAAATGCCCATAGGCAAACAAGGCTTGTGAAGTGACGAATGTAGTTTGCAAAATATAAACAAACTGTCATGACCATTGTTCAAAATTTACTTGAGCATGCTCAGGTGCCCTAGTCTAGTTGAATTTTTTAAGGCAGTTTTGTACAACAATGAAATATACCGTTTTCTAAAATACCTCATAATAAACTAGCATTGAGAAAACAATAACCTTTCAGCCAAACCTACCTTTATTGAGAGATATTAGCAAAGTTATAAGAATTTCCACTTAATTATGTCCTATATTGCATGCCCTAAAGGTGCACAGATTTATATGCATAGAAGTCGAGTCGCACAGAGCCGCTGTGTCAATATTATTCTGCACAAAAGTGTGGGATGGTTTTTCCAATGTAAACATCGGAATGCAAGGTTGAATCAAAGAAAGCTTGTTTTGATGCAAAGCATTTTTATGCACAAAATGCTTGCATAGAACACTACTTTGAGTAGATGCATTGTAGATTTCGGAAGAAAGCAGATTTAATAATAGAGCACGATGTATGGGTGAGTGCGTGTGTGTGCACAAATGAGAAAGAGAGCGAAAAAGAGAGATGTCGGGTGCGGGGAGGGTGGGGGAGAAAGAGAGAGAGAGTTAGAAATGGAAAACAGAAAGAACGAGGCATCAGCGACAGGAAGAGAGTTGCAGACCAGTGACCTTTCCTTAATATGTGTGATTGTGTGAGCTCACAAGGTAGTAGTCTAGTGTAATTTGAATAACATTTTAGTATTTAAATTTCAATTGGAATTTGTCATGCCTTATTCGTGAACAGTGTCACATAAATATGTTCTGTTTCTTATTGTTTCGACTAGGTTACATGTGGACAAATACACCGTTTCAGGCGGATCACTGGGAGATTGAAGTAACGATAAGAATAAATGGTCGAGGCAGAATCGGAGCAGATGGGATGGTAAGTTGTTTTTTTGCCTCAGTTATGTGCATGCCATATCTAAGTACATGAGTAGCAGCTGGCCTGTATCTGTGAGCAGTACTTATCTTTTGTGATAAAGCGGAAATGACTTATCCCTGTCAAGGGACCAGATGGTGTATGATGTTCAGGTGCAACAGGTGCGGTCAAAGGTAAGTTAGTTTACCTGTCTGGTGAATACCTGGGGTTATACCCAGGGCTGAATTAACACTAGTTAACATTCTGTTAACTTGTGTGTTTTAATGTTAATACTTTCCCCTAGAATTTTATAGTACATTATGATAGTAAATGCATAAATAATAGCATATACCTCAAAATTTTTATAATCACATTCACGTTTGTCATAAAACAACATTGCATTTCGAAATCTTTATTTTTGGGGGCTGACATGACACCCGCGATTTGTGCTGCCACCCTGGAAAAGTTGTGCATTTGCCAATTTATTTTGCACATTACAGACCGAGGGCTAATCACAAAAGTGCAATTATATTTATACCTAAATGATATTTAACCAAACTATGGTTATTTTTAAGACAAATTCGTCCATGTTATAACTGAAACTAATTAAGTGTCATTTCTAAGATATTGTTATCCTCTGCTCTTTTAATAAATAAGAAACACCCTCAGTCTGCCGCTAGCAGCCGAAACGTTGCTTTGCGCAACTTTTTCAGTGAATGTGCTTCCAGTGGCGCCACCGTTGTTGTAAGCAACGGTATAGCCATCAGTTTTAAAACATTAAAAAAAAATATTTCTAATGAATATTGAACCATAAAACTTTTCATGTAGTGTAATTTTAACCTATTTCAACTGAAAATATCTAAATTTATGAATTTATATCTGAATTTATCCCTTTAAAGATTTATTATTACTTATTATTTCATATTTATAATATATAGTAGAGTAGTAATTCATATAATGTACATGTGCGTGTGCATGCGTGCTTGTGCTGAATGGAAATTACTGATACATACGAAAAATCGTATGCTAATCTTTAAGCAAATTTCGAAATTTCTGATAACTTTTTTGCTTATTAAAATAAACTTGTATGTATTTTAGGCAATCTGGTTCACAGAACAGAAGGGAGTTGAAGGTCCTGTGTTTGGCAACAATGATCAGTGGCGAGGCCTCGGTGTGTTTATGGATTCATTTGACAACGATGGGCAGGTAAGTGTGGAGAGAAATTGTAATGTTGTGTTATATCTCGCGTGCGCCAGATCTGTTGTACTTTCAGTATTGTTCAGCATTCTGTATAATTTTGTTGTCATTGCTAGCAATCATACATTAGCTGCTTACACATTCAAATTCATTTATTGCCCAAAACTGCAAGATTCACAGATTATGATGGTTAATTACTTAAAATAAAAATATTAAAAATAAAAATATTCCATTAACATGTGTTTATACTAATACTAACTGTAACTAACTCAATAACTACCTAACAAACTAAGAGTAGGCCTAATATAAAAATAACTAACCTGGTTTTTGACTAAGTTGCAAAAGTTTTATATGTTATTATATAACATAATATTAAAGTTCTATTTATATTATGTGTCATTTCCTCTTTTCAGATGCAGTGTTGTACACATAATTATCGAATGGGCGTATTATATACTGTGTTATGAAATATGTGACTATGCAATCATAAGATTGTTATACATGTTATATAGGTTTATTAAACTTATGTAAAGCGGGGGACACACCATGCGAATTTATTCGCATGTCCACAGCGATTGTAAAATCGCAGCGAAATTCGCATGGTGTGTCCGCTCAAGCGCGGGCGAATTTCGCTGCGAATTTCATACGCACCGAAATTCACAGCGATCAAACATGTTTATATGGCATATAAGCCACATATGTATATAATGGCCTATATCGAGCTTGTGAAAAAGGACGGGTACCAGTCTAGTGCGAATAATGGCCGATTGTTATAATGCAGCGAATCATTGATCAGTATGCTAACCACGTGACCACATGACTGTTGGAGCCATGTTGGAGCCGTGTGGCGCCAGTAGATCGCGTGTAGTGTGGCGCCAGTAGATCGCGTGTAGTGTGTACGCTGCGGACGTGCGAATAAATTTGCATGGTGTGTCCGCCCAATTATCGCATGCGGGTGCGAATGTTTTCGCCGCGATTTTCGCTGTGGATACATGATCGCCGCGGACGTGCGAATAAATTTGCATGGTGTGTCCCAGGCTTAAGTAAAGGTGTTTGTAATTGCTGAAATATCTCTCTCAGGAAAGATTTTCTCTTAGAAAGCTAAATGTTTGGCATCATGTAATAAAGGGAAATTTATCTACAGGGGTGCTACCATGTGCGCATGTCCGCTTACCTTGAAAAGGGTGCAGTTTTGCATAGCGATCCTTTCCTATGCATAGGTCGTGGCTGTTAAATAACACATTTTATATTCATATAAATTGTAGTTTATGAAAATGCTCACCATTTTAGTAATTGTCACAGTTTTTGTGAAGCAGTTATGTGGGTGAAATGTCTTAGCCACATGCTTGCCATGCAAAAATATCTCTAAAAGCTGTTATGAACATCGATTCCAGCACAACAATCCATATGTACTGGCGATGATTAATGACGGCACGAAGACGTACGATCACCACTCGGATGGCTTCTCACAGCAGCTCGGAGGCTGTCTGCGTGACTTTAGAAACAAGCCATTCCCAACGAAACTCAAAGTCACCTACTACAAGAACACGCTGGTGGTACGTTTCGAGTGCAACGAACATGGATAGTGTCACTTCTCCGTTCCTATCTCAGCTCTGTTCTATCTCTGAGAGAAAAATACCCATGTGTAATGCAAATGATGCGGGTTTTGCCCAGGAATTTCATAAGCGATGTTGTTTATGGTTTATGGACGGATGGGAGGGGGGTTGTACCAATTAGAATCAATTACGTGTGTCATAAGCATCCCCATTACATCTGTAAACTCAATCAGTTTGGAGACATATATGTCAAGTGCATAGCATGACTATGTTGGGTTTTTCAAATGTAAACATGTGCAATTAGCGTATTTCGAATTGGTAACTAGGTCGCGTGGGACCCTCCAAGCATTAAAACCCTGAGGAGAACCCTGTGATGTGAATGACCCATGGCACAAATCCCACCTATAAACTCCACTACTCTCCCGAAACAGACGCTCGATTATGCGCGTGAGGTTGCTCGTCCACGAACGCGGCGGCACTAGCATGTTGTGTCTCTCTCGTCACCGCAGGTGCTGTATCACAACGGCCTGACGAACAAGCCGGACGACTACGAGCTGTGTCTGAGAGCCGACAACGTGCAGCTGCCGACGTCCGGCCACTTTGGCGTGTCGGCGGCGACGGGAGGTCTCGCGGACGACCACGACGTTCTCTCCTTCCTCACGTTCACACTGATTCCACCTAATGAGGGGGTACGCATCGCAATTAGCGCTGTCTCTTGCTCGCGGCGTCAATTCATTTTTTTACTTTGTTTAGGGTTTGGTGGAAATTCTACTTGGCCGAATGTTGGACACTATAATGGTTCCGTGACTAAACGTTGGTAAATCAGAACATGTTCGCTTCTCCAGCTCATTGCATGCGACTGCTTGATTGGCTAAATTTTATGTTTACGTTATCAATTAGTTAAAAGTATAACGAGCTGTAAACTTTTCACCATGTGAACTCGGTTTTACAATGTTTGAGGTGAGATTTCCCAAAAGCAGTTGCCATGGTGTGGAACGATGGTCATGCTGGCTGTGATTGCAGATTAATCAGGATGGCTTCGCCACGGATCAGGAGAGGCTGCGTTACCAACAGGAGTACCAGGACTACCAGCAGAAGCTGGAGCAGCAGAAGCAGGATTACCGGCAGCAGCATCCGGACAAGCAGCAGCTTGATGATTGGAACGTGGATGACATTGTATGTCTTCCTCTTAGTCCTCCCCCTCCTATTCTTTTCTATTCCTGATTTTTTCTTTCTTCTTATTTGTTCCCTTCATTTTTTTCCTTCTCCTTGTTTTAGTTCTTTCTTCCTACACCTCTATTACATAACCCTTCCATTCCTGCTTGTTTCCATCCTACTCCCTCCTTCCTATTCATAAATTTGCTACTACTCCTTCCGTTTTACTCTATCTGCTCATATTTCTTACCTACCTTGTAATCCTTGCTTGCCACCAACTCCTCATTTCCTTCGTGATTCTACCTTCTGTTGCCTTTCTTCCTCTTCATGCTCCTCCTTTAACTGATCCCTCTGTTGTTCACTCTGTTTATGCTCCCTGACCTCCTTTCCACGTTCACTCGCCACTGGCCATCAGTCATTGTCCTTCTCTCCTTTCTAAGCAACCCCATGCGCTGCTCGATGTGTAATGACCGACCGTTCTCTCTGTTGGCTGCAGTTTGAGGCTCGTGAGAACCGGGAGCTGAGGCAGATCTTCGACGGGCAGACGCAGATTCACGACACGATGCGCAAGCTTCATCACAAGCTCGACGCCGTGCTCGGCAGACAGGAGAGCCTCATGGCGATGGTGTCGGGCCTCGGTGGCGCAGGTAATGTCACGCGGCGCCCCCTGGCATGAGCTGCGAGGGCCGGCGGTTCGTTTATTTTCGCGCGGAGACCGCGAGTTGTGAATGTCCAGTGCACGGACGACCCTGCTTTATGATGTTTGTGCTAACGAATTGGAATGCAGAATATAAAATGAAATACAATCTTCTAGAACCAATTGACCTATTTGTCCGAGAGAGAAAACCATGCTTCATTGGATATTAGTGTTACACTTGTCAAGCTAGCCCAGTTTGTACTCGTTTTTCCCACGTGCAACACCAAAATGTCAACTACGTGATACTACATTGCCAAGCATTTTCTTTGGAACATTCTATCTCAACAACCATTGGTTATGGGTAATGAAGTGATAGAAAGCCCAACTAAAAATTAGATAATGCATTCGACTTGAGGAGTGGTGGAGGTACAGTCAACTCTCCCAATACCAATCACATTAATTTTGGGACCGTCCATTCAATTTGGTTTTTCTGTGAAGCTTGGTTTATAGATCTTAGATAGTGTTGGGACTTAAAAAATCATCCCGTTTAATGTGAGATCCAGTTTTGAGGGCGGTCGGAATTTGAAGAGTTGACCGTAGATATGCATTTATTGAATATGGTGAGCTTCTACCTGATAGTAACGAGTATCATATATAATATTTGTTGCAATTGTGATAAGAAGGATTGCGTTCATTCTTGTCCTATCGTAGTTGTTTTGATATTATACAGTTCAGCCAGGAGTGCCACATCAGGGTGGGGGTCCCCCTGTCATGATAGACTCTATCAAACGACATGAAGTGGATGCTATTATGACAACTCAGAGAGAAGCTGTGAATTCCATACAGCAGCTAAGGTGAGACTTGATTTGATTTGATCGTGACTTGTAGATTTTTTATGGTCGGATGCATCCGGTTGAATTCATGAAGTACATGAAGTGATGAGTGAGTGAACTGAGTGTACACGAGTGGCATGTGTCCGCGGTGACAATGTCAGTTTGTTCTCGTATATTTAGTAGCCATTAACAGCAGAAATGTTGCCATTGCACTAACTGTATTATGGAGAACCAGCTCTTGATGTCGAGATTTTGTTCTGTAGGCAAGCCATCTCGGATGTACAGCAGCGAATACCTAATGTTGGGGGAGCTGGTCAGCCTTCGGACAGTGGTTCGCTGGACAGCGGTCACCACCAGGTGTTGTCCGAGATTCGGGAAGGAGTATCTGTAGTGAAGCGAGATCTGTCTGCGATGTCACAGCGAGGGGTGAGATTAACATATACAGATGTGCTACGTAAATCACGTAGACTACGAAGATCGCTGGCTAGATGATTTAGTGGTCTTTTCCGATCCTATTTACATCTGACTAATATCTACGGTGTAATTAATGCATTAGGCAAATTATGGTCTTAAGTAAATCCTTTGATTTAAGAATCAGTTTGCAAACACGTAAATAAACCCAGTTTAGGTAATGGCTTTTGCAAGTTAGTCCAAGTGTTAACCAGTCGGTTTTACCCCCGCTCAGTGTTTAGGTATCATTGGTAGACATTTTGTATTAGAGCATTGCAGAATTCTGCACAGGTCGACTATGCCCACATCTGTTTTCTTCTCACATTCCAGGGAGCACAGTGTCCTCCACAACCTGACATGCCAAATTGTCTGACTCCAACATACTTTTTCATCATGATAGCGGGGCATTTCTTCCTGTTAGTCGGATACTTTATGTACAGGTACGGAAGGTATTACCTAACTATGGCAATTTTCTTACAACTCGCAAACACAAAGTGTTCAGTGAACCTAGAATGGAATAGGGTCTGTAACATGCTTAATGTATATGAACCCTTATATTAATTGTATACGTATGTGTGTCTGCATCCACACGTGCACAGAAAGGTTATTGTAATACGTTTTAGATGCATTCCTGGAAAATGTGACGATGCAATAACTCCAGTTAGAACGTCTACGTAAACCACGCGTGTGTATAGCAAAGCAATTACGAATTAATGACGTGTATCACTCTGAGGATTGTATTTAATCGGGGACGTTCAACAAGGTTAAATAGGGTGATGCATAACGAGAGCTGAATGTACTAATATTAAAAACGTTCTTCTACAATCTTTTGCTGATCCCTCAATAAAGTGTAACTGGTTAGTGGTAGATTAATCGTAGAATTCTTCGCCAATTGTTTTTAACTTTTTTTTCCAGAAACAGTCAAGAAGCGAAAGCAAAGAAATTCTTCTAACTTACAACTTACGAAGGTCATAAAAAACTAGCCAATTGTCTATTTAAGGATACAAAAACTTTGCTGTATTCAAAAGTGACTAAAAGTGATTGATTTCATTCCAATGATGATAACTTAAATTTAAATTAGCTATAACTTAAAATAATACTTGGGATAGTCATGTTGGTTGGTGGAGGTGTGGATTGCAAAATCGTATGCAAGGAATCTCCAACATAATTTGCCCATCCAGAAAGTTCCATTGACAGACTTTCGAATACGTCACGTATGATGTAAGAATATCTGACACCTTTCTGTAGTTTCTTCATGTATTGGTTGCATAGGGATGCTGAAAAGTAATGGAGGCTGTGAATTCTACTGTCAGCAACTGTTAATTGCGGCGCACACTCACAGTTGCATCGCTAAGAGTTGTTAGGATGGCTAAATCAGCAATCCACGCCCCGAATGCTACTGACAATCGAATGCTTGCATACGGGTGTGACTGTTACACCAGTGTAGCAGTTGAACCCCCTCACCCTGCATTTGCATATTAGTCTTCTCCAGTAGAGCCTCCAGTTTCCGCTTCGCCTACGAGACCTGTGCTGGAAGTTGAGCTTTCTATCCACTAGATGTCACTACAGAGACACACAATGCTATCCAGTGTCGATGTTGCATCTGACGTTGATGTCAGTGTTCTATGTTGCTGTATATTGGCTCAGGGTGTCTTATTATGTAATGTTCCAAGCTGCTCATTTATGAAAGTTATTTCACTATGGTAAGATGTTTTGCTAGCAGCGGAGTGTGAGATATGCGTGGAAGATGAATGCATTTTGCAAGTGGATGTCAGATTGTTGCAAAGTTGGTCTTGCAGTTGGACTGTATTCACCCCTGCAATATGTCCGTTTACCTATTTATTAAGAGAGTAAGAATTTGATAGTATCTTTACTATGGGCTAAACCAAATGACTTTATTCAATTAGCCTTTGTGCATAGTTCTGTTTATAATATAGGTGAGTATGTTGTTAGTAAGAGGAAAGTAAAAAGGTAAGAAGTTAAGTAGCTGATTGGCTATGCACAGATAGCTTCTTTGTGTTACTTAGCTAGGAAATGGCTATTTTCGTAACAATGTTTTTTTTCTGCATATTTTGCAGGATCTGTGTTTTCTGTAAATGCTACATGTGTAATGGTAAATTTCTCTGATATCGTTGAAATACGAGAAATGTGGCTTCAATCATGCCTTTACATTCGTAGGCTGCATTTAGTGAATCGTTGTTATTAGTTTGTAAGAGCCTGTAAAGCTGACATCTCTCGTTCGCGCATCAGTGCGGCACGTACATCATTGATACACGAAGTCATTCCAATAGCATTGAAGAAATGTATGTACACGACATTTTCTTAAAGTTATGTAACAGTGTTGTAGTGATTTCTCAGCTGCTCTGTGCGATTATTTCATTCAGCTAGCATTGTTAGCATTCATGGTCAATACAGCGACCCCAAACAATCTCTAACCCACCAACAGTCACTAGTGACCATACACGATATTATGTGACCCACCAACGGTCACTAGTGGCCATACACAAGATCTGACCCACCAACGGTCACTAGTGACCATACACGATATCTGACCCACCAACTGCCACTAGTGACCATACGCGATATCTAACTCACCAACTGTCACTAGTGACCATACGCGATATCTGACCCACCAACTGTCACTAGTGACCTATCTGACCCACCAACTGTCACTAGTGACCTATCTGACCCACCAACTGTCACTAGTGACCATACACGATATCTGTCATAATGGTGACCCTGAGTGACCTCTGACACACTGACAGTCACTATAGCTGCGTTCACACGAGGCTTTTAGTTCCGTATTTAAGCGTTCACACGCTAAATTATACGCGGCTTGCTTAGCCGCGATTGCTCCGGCTTGCTTAGCGCGGAATCATATTCCGCGCCAACTAAGCCGCGTATATTCGGCACGTATTGTTTGTCGTGTGAACGCATTCGAATTGCGAAACTGTAGCGCGCTAACCTAGACTGCTACCCGTTCGCTGCACGACGTTAGTGTAGCGCGTGGAACTGTCGACCGGGTACTAGTCTATATTATACCTAGCTAGCTAAGCCTCGAATCTCGTGTATCTCGTGTGAACGCATTTTAACCGAACTTAGCACCAACTAAGTACGGTACCAGCTAGGCCGTGTATACGTGTGAACGCAGCTTATAGTAGAGGCTTATGCAACCATGCTGTCATTGTTTGGTTTAGTTCTCATTGTGCATAATGTTTTTGGAACGAAGTTGCAATCATCAGCAGCTCAACAATCAGTCCCGTACGGCTTCTGCCATGCTATCTCGCTCCAGCTTTATTTCATCATCTGCATTGGTGCCAACGTGTGCAGTGCATGTATACATATGGGTAAATTGTGTTAGCGTACGGTGCTGTTGCTTTTTTGATCGGGATCTTACAGAAATTATGTCAACCGGTGAATAAGTATGATATAATTTTGTATCTGTATTAAAAGTGGTGTTACAATTTTACGAGTTTCTGTAATATGTTAGCCTGTTAGGGAAATCCATTTTTGCATCACATTTGTGTGGTGCTTAATAATAACGTCCATGTACGCACATATTCGACAAAGAAATGAATGAAAGTGTCAATGACGCTATAGCTCACCTTGGGTATGATAGAAGAGGGAGATGATATTTAAAATGTGGTAAGTGTTTCATTTATGACGGGCCAACATGTGATCAAATGTCGTTATTCCCTGTGTTATACTAATACAAATTTCACTGTTTTGTTTCAGGGTTAGTTTTAATGCGAAAAGAAATGTTTCAGATCTGAAAGTCTGGAACCTGGGCGAGAGATGGCGCTACACCTAAATGATCGCCATTTTGGTTTTCGATTATCGCGCAAATAAAAGTAATAAAATATTCCAGTCAAATTACTGTAACAAAGAATCTAAAACACAATATTACACGTAGGTATGATTAGGTAGGTAGGTAGGTAAATTTAACGAAATCGAATGAATCTAGATGGCCATTTTCATTTTTTCCAAAAAGTGAGCGTGGCTCGAAAGTAGGTCGAATGGTATGCTCCAAAATAGGACGTTCAAATCTCTCCCATAGGAGTAACAACTGTATGCAGTTTGAAACATGTGGGTCAAACGGTTCTTGAGTTATCGTTGACCGTAGGCAGACACTGAAATGCATAGTGGAATTGCTAAAATCTACCTAATTTGCATAATTTAAAAAATATCAAAATCCATGTGATGTTTGGGGGCCAGTCCTTATTTATTCACATACCAAAAATGAGCAAAATCCGTTGAACCTGAACTGACTTATGGCCATTTCCATTTTTGCCAAAGTGGGTGTGGCTCGAAAGTAGGTCAACTGGCATGCTCCAAAATAGGACGTTCAAATCTCTCCCATAGGAGTAACAACTGTATGCAATTTGAAACATGTGGGTCAAACGGTTCTAAAGTTATCGTTCACCATAGCCAAATGTTGACGGACGGACGGAATGTCATTTTTAGCTCACCTTGACATCGTCAAGCTGAGCTATTGCCATGGGTCGTCGTCCGTCGTACGTCCGTCAACATTTCGCTACGGTTAACGATAACTCAGGAACCGTTTGGCCCACATGTTTGAAATTGGGTATAGTTGTTACTGCTATGCTCCCATATTAAACGTCCTATTTTGAAGCACGCCAGTCGACGTACTTTCAAGCCACGGCAATTTTTTGGCAAAAATGGGAATTGGCATTAGTCAGTTCAGGTTCAACGGATTTTGCTCATTTTTGGTATGTGAATGAAGGGCTAGGGGTTTTGATATTTAAAAAAAAATTATGCAAATTAGGTAGGGTTTGGCAATTATATAGCATATTATATAGACACAAACAGTGTGGTGTCACACTCGTCTGGTTCGTTTTACAAGATTTCATTGACAATATCTTTAATGCAAAATTGGTATTTCCTCTCCACCCTGCCGATAAAACGTCTATATTAGAGTAAAGTTTTACAAAACATGTCGGAACGCAGCATAACCTATTTATTTCATACGCCATCGCTACAAAGTCCTTTTTTGTGGTGAGCTACAGTGTCATTGACACTTTCATATATTGTACAATTAGTGTGAATGCAATTAGAAAAGTGCAATAACATATAGCTCTACCCGTGTAGACCATAGACACCAACGTGCCACCAAACTCTTTCCACAAATGTTGTATAATCAAACGTTTTAATATCCAGTTTATCAAATCAAAGAAGTCAAGTTAATATTAGGCAAAGATACTTTCTGACTGTGGTTTATTATATGCTTTATTATTAAACAATTATACAATTCAACAAGCTTCTCTTGTATGTATCAAGAGGAATGGTGATCACAATGTGTTACTACTAATATCATAACACATTAATTACATTAATATATAACGTTAACTATTATGATCTCGTTCAATTACGCAGCCTTAATAATCAAACATTAGCACATGTATATATGCAACTAGTCTGACCAACTGCTAGAGCAGATACCGCTGCATAACAAATAATATTTTAAATCTAAAAGGTTCCATCACTTAACACAGAATGTTTTGAAGCAAAATTAGCAGTAATTTGGACTATATTTGTAGACGTATTAAAAACCAATGGAACCAAAAATACTATTGTTCGAAATCTCAGATATGTCACCAAAACATGCTGCCAACTTCCTTCATTATGGCACTAAAACATAGATTCCTAGGTGTCAATCACCTCATTGTATGTGGCCAGCCTCTCTCAGTTTGCTTACCAACTGCTCGGCGTTTTCAATGATCACTCCAGCTTGTCGCACTGGGGGCTCCTCCACTTTCAAAACCTCCACATGCTGCGTGATATCCACGCCAAGGTCAGCTGGTTTCTTTTTGTCTATCTTCTTCTTTTTTGCTTTCTGTAAAGCGATATTGAGGCACAAGTGAGATGTGGGTGAGATACGAGTGAGATATGAGACAGACACAAGTGAGATATGAATGAGAGACAATGAGATATGAGCAAAATATTGCAACATGAGACAAATATCAATGGGATATGAGTGAGAACTCTGAAGTACGAGTGAGACACCAGTGATATATAATGATATATAACTGAAATATGAGCATGGCACCAGTGGTATAGCGTATAGCTTGAGATTTTTCCATGTAGGTTATACCAAGGCAGTTGGAGACTTAAGAACACAAATGCAGTGTCACTTTTCTTCAATATTTAAATGGTTTTGGTACAGGAGGTAAGATTGAGGATCTACTTTTCTCATTGTCTCTCAAATTAAAATCTAGTTACAGGGTTCGAAATCCTAACGGGCCCGCGGGCCCGATGCCCATATTTTAAGGCTTGGGCCTGCATTTCTAATAATAGCAGGCCCGCCGGGCCCTTAGAAAATCCACACCCAGCATGCAACTAGCAGCATGCACTAGTGATCTCAGCGCCGGATTCAAGAAGAAATGCGTACGCACTTGGCGTATGCACAAGTGCGTACGCAGAAGATTTAGAACACCTCACGCACAACTTTAGTTGGCATTCAAGAAACGTGTGTGGGATGTTCGGACGCACAGGTTCCTGAATCCAAACTATACTAGCAGCGTTGGCATACCAAAAAATCGATAAGAAGTGGGTGTAGCTTACTTTTGGCCAGTGGCAGTGAACCTTACATTGTGTTGGCCAGGGTTTATTTACGTGCACGTGTTACGCCCGTTCATCATGTAAGTAAACAGCATTAAATAACAGAGAAAATGCGCTAAATTGACGACCCAGCAGCAGGACAAACCAACAAGAATGCCATCTTTTCTAGTAGAGCGCCACGCATGCGCACCGTTTAATACAAACATAAAATACATGGATGGTACATTTCGTACATTAGAAATAGTATATTAAAAATCATATCTTATCCACACACGGATAGTGCGGCACGCTCACTGTTCACGTGCGCTAGGTTGTCAGGTTGTGGAGTAATTCGATACTATGATATGTGATTGATGAACGTGGGGTTATTACCTAGGATCTGGGGGTGATCACGGCCAATCGAGTATTAGGATATATACATGTTTTTACTGGACATTTGGGTTAACACTATGGGGCGTAGTTCCACTAAATTAGCCTATATGGCTTCTTACCATGATGTTCGGCAATGTAGCATATCTTGGTTCGTTCAAACGCAGATCAGTTGATAGCACTGCTGGCAACTTGACCTTTATTGTCTCCAGGCCTCCATCCACCTCTCTAGTCACCAGCAAATCACCGTTTGTCTTCTCAATCTTGGAGGCAAAAGTCGCCTGGATGTTGTAGGTATCAGTAGAATAAAACCCATGTCATTACCTTTCGACATTTATACACGTTCTACATAACTACACAAGGTCAGCAAGGAGCTGCATGAACATGTGTTTTCTAAGATGGACTTCGATACTGAGTTATCTACAGAATGTCAATAACTAAGATACGATAGTGGGAAAAGGAGGGGAACCAGACTGACTGTCAAACTGTTATCTTGAAACAGTATGCCTGTGATTCATGTATACCTGTGGCCAATCCAGAAAAGCAGCTGTCATTTGAGCAGTTTGATTGCAGTCATCATCAATAGCCTGTATAAGAATGTGATGATGAACGGTAAAGTCATAGCATAAGGCATATACAGGCATAAGCTGTTACTCATGAATGTAAATAAAGCAATAGAATCATAAAATGTAGCTCACCTAATAAGGATATAATTGAATATAATAAAAAATGTATGGAATCCATGTTTGCATTCATTATAATATGATTCATTAAAAACCAATTTACTTTAAACTTGGCAAAGGTATGACATGAGGAATACAAGGATATATATATATAAACTAACAAGAAACAATGTTCAACTTTTAAAATAGACACTTGCTAAGCCAACAATACCTGCTTCCCAACAATGATCATGCTAGCCTCTTCTTGCGCTGCAAGTTTTGCTAATATCTTGGAAACATGTATTGGCTGTAGTGAGGCATATTCTTCATCAGGAACTTCAATATGAATTCCTCTGTCAGCTCCCATAGCGAGAGCTGTGCGTAGAACCTCCTGCAAGTAATACCAATCAAACGTTTCCATACTCCAATTTTTTGCTACAATGTGCATTAATTTATATGTGTTTAACAAATTTAACGATGCCCATACAGCAAAGTTCTATTCCGCTACATCCGTAAATATCATCACAGGCAGATTACGCTGCGTAACACGTAGGCTGCTATCTGCAATATGCAGGAACTTTTTATTTTATCCAAACAAATACAGTATGAAAGGATAGGGGTTAAAGAATGCACTCATACCTGACACTTTGGTGGTCCACATGATACAGCTACGATTTCTGTAGCAATTTTCTTCTCCTTCAATCTAACTGCTTCTTCAATTGCTATCTCATCAAATGGATTTAGACTGTGCTTCACTCCGTCAGTGACCACACCTGTTTTGTCAGGCTTCACTCTGACCTGCAACAAGAAAGGGAACTTAATTGTCCAAACTCTAAAATAGAAATTTTATAGCGAATACGGTTGAGCCGAATCTGAATTTTGAAATTCCGGCCGGAACTAGAACTTTAGCTTGAAATAAAAATGACAATGTACAACACCAAATGTTATAGTTCACAAAATTACCTGACCTAAACATAATAGCACTAGCAGGCACATCATTCAGGTGTTCATGTCAATGCTTAAAGTTCTAATTACAAGATGGTTGTTAGGTAAATGAGTCAGCTGTTTCCAGTGTAAGACAGTATTTCCGTCATGACAATATAGGTTGACTAAGACCCAGACTGAAATGTACATGATATTCTAATCCTAGCACACAACCAACTAGACAGAGGGCACTCACGGAGAGTGCATACCTCCGCCAGCGACATAGCTCGTAGCAACCGCTCGTTGCTGCTGCTCGCTCACATGTACACGCTTGCTGGCTTGCTGCCCACTCGCTCGTAGCAGCCGCTCGTTGCTGCTGCTCGCTCACATGTACACGCTCGACTCGACGCGCTAATATCGATCGCGCCAACACACTAACACTGACTGGCCTGCTGCTGGCTACACGAATGCACAAGACCAATCACACAAACATTAGATAGTATAATATACTATATATTTATGTGTCAGTGTGCAGCGGCAGTCAGCGTTTGTTGCAGATGAGCATTTGGATGGCATTTACAGGAAATTGTCGACAATAATATGTGAAAGAGAGTATAGAAACATTAAGACTTTGGTAGTAAATAGATACGAAGTGATTATTTCCCCGGCAAGCCGGACAACTAAGCCAAGAAATCAAACTAGCTTCTCTGCAAAAGGCAGACTATGCTGCCAAACTCCATGCCGGATAAACAAGCGCCCATTTCATTACTCATGCCGAAGCGCCATGCTACCACATGGCAAACTGCTCACAGTGTAAGTTCTCTCTGCCAGGTGCCTAATACAGCGGCGGCGGGACACTTCGGTCTGCCAGAGAATTTAACTATGATTTTCAGCACTGCTTCTACGGCAAAGCCACAGAAGCGGCTAGTGCTAAAAACGTACACTTGTTTCTCCGGCGCCGGAGATCTAACAAGAAAATTTGTTCTTAATTCTCCGGCGGCCGGAGAACTAACGATGGTTTTCACCACTGCTTCTCCGGCTGCCGGAGAAATAATACCAGCCAAATAGATATCGTATTTATTTAGCATTATAATTTATATTTTAATAGAAAATTAGAAACACTGCAACTCCAACTTCAAAGTTCAAGTTGAAGTGGCAGCACTATGGTATGGTACTATGCTAGGCATGCTATGCTATGCTATGCTAGGCTATAGCTAGGCTATGCTAGGCTCTATGCCTGCCTCTAGGTTGGCAGGCATAGTCGATGCCTGTCTCTATGGCTAGGCCTCGATGCCTGTCTCTATGCTAACAGGCCTCGACCTCAGGCTATGTTGACAGGCCTCGATGCCTGTCTCTATGCTAGGCTCTATGCCTGCCTGCTCTATGCCTGCCTCTAGGCCTCTATGGTAGGCTCTAGGCTATGCTAGGCTCTAGGCTATGCTAGGCTCTATGCTAGGCTATGCCATGCTAGGCTATGCTATGCTATGGTACTATGCTAAGCTATGGTACTATCACTATGCCTAGTACCAGTGCCAGTGGCAGTGGTCAAAATCGTCTTCGAAATCGAAGCAACATAGAAAATCACCGCTCAATTTTTCAAAACATCTACAATACAAGATGTGTGGAAGTTAGCTAATATGCTTACAGACATGATTTTAAATTACATAAGACGTTAACTTACTTTAACAGCGTAATCAATTACTCTCTTACAACCAACAAGAACTCTAAACGCCATCTTTGGTCCTAGGACTCCTTGAAAAAGTTCCTACAGGTAAAATTAGTAACAAAAAATGACACATTTTTATTAATTAAACAAAACAATTTATAGCAAAATAATTTTAATATAATATTTAACTAATAACATTTTCTAGATTATTTACAGGAATAATAAACAAGTAATTCTCAAGAAACAATGAGCACGAGAGGTAAAGTATATAGAGATCAATGGGAGCGTGTTTCAAACGTTGCGAAACAGCAAAACTTATTACGTTCTGTTGTCAACACATGTGCAGAGTTTAAAACGTAAAAATTGACATGAATTTGAATAGTACTATAGTAGTAGTAGTATTACTATTAGTACCGGTATTTATTTGGGAAAATTGTATGGTTGTTTTCTAATGACGGCACATGCGTTGCATTGACACGGCCACGTCGGTTCAAGGATAGAGAACAGGGGTCCCAATAAAACCAATGTCATTTACATCAATATAAATATAATATTATATCAATATAATAGGTTAGGGTTATGGTTAGGGTTAGGATTAAAGTTAGGGTTAGGGTTAGGCATATTGGTTTTATTGGGACCCATGTTCTCTATCCATTCCTTGGGCCGCCGGCGTGATTTTTTTTCCTAGGTCAATCAAGAACATAGGGCTGTAGTGAGCGCTGCTATTGGTTGGGCTTGTTTCGTCGCTCAATGACGTCACAGTATTGCCATATACATAGCACATTCAAAATTCAAGTTCATATATGACTCAATAGGGTAGCGATTAGAGCGCCAGCGTCAAGTATGAAAGGTCGGTGGATCGAATCCCATCCGTTTTCTAATGATTTTCCTGTTTTCTGTATTTTCCTATCTTTATTCGTTTAACATTTTTTTCCCAATTAACGCATGATTTATTTACAACATTTTAATAACAACAATTAATTTGTACAACAATTAACAATTAAATTTGTTATATATATATTTTTAAATAGGATTTGGGTTAGAGTTGTAGAGTTACGGTTAGGGTTAGGGTTAGGTCACAATGCAGTGCAATGCCCACCATAAAACAGGAGTTTTGCAGGCACGCTGCATTGTATCACAACCAATTTGGCGAGCGTCTCCTCGCCTAGAGCCCTATGGTTTCGTTGCATGACTTTAGGAAAAAAATACACGCGCCGCCGCCTG